>NC_056732.1:1161427358-1161492358 GCF_019279795.1 Protopterus annectens | reverse complement strand
GACAGCTGTGGACCGTACATGGCAGGGTGTCAAGTTCACCATCTCTGGCCATGGACATGTGAACTGGTCCTGCCAGGGGTCTCACTGACAGCACCAGGCCCAAAGCCAGATTCAGTACTGCTTCCTGATGGTGACTTCTGCCTGCTGGATCCATGTCCCTGATGGGACCGGCCAGGACCACGTGCCCATGACCTGCTCCATTGTGATGTGGACAGCAACCCCCCTTTGGAAGTGCTGGTGTCACTGCCACTATGGGTGTGTGAAGGTGCAAGGCCCTGTAGACTCTCAGCTGATGTTGGTGCTGACCTACCTCCACATGGCTGATGCCCATTTCCTACCATACACTCTAGCACAGACATGCCACGATCCAGGATTGCCAAGGTCTCACCCCACCATCTATTCATGACCTTAGCATTTTGGCATGTGACATCAGCAAGGTTGCGTATGTCACCACGTAAACCAGGAAGAGTTGCATCCACCACCCTTAGCATTTGTCTGGTGTTGCATTCACTACATGCCTGTGCATCCATAACAGCTCAAAACATGCATCTGTTGACAACTGCTGTGGCACGTGCGACAGCTGCTCGATGACCAGCAGTCTACCTGCAAGCACCCCTGTCCATCCACCTGTGTGGGACCTCACCTGCACTTTGGCTATGGACAGTGTCTAAACTCACACCTGCCATAGTCACCACACTAGCCTGTTCCATGCTACCACCTACCAACTGTCCACCATCTGTGGCTGATAGAGACGGGGCATGTGTGGGCATTGTGACTGTGTGTGGGGACATTGTGGATGACTTTGGGATGGCAACTAATGGCAGAGATTTAGCCCCTGACAACACCACCTGTCCCTGAATATGACCATCATCATTGCCAGAATCTGCAGAGACAGTGACATCAGATACTGAGCAGGATAGACCATGACCAGCATGACCACCTCTGGGGGAAAAACCACATATGTAAATTAATACCTGTACTATACTGTTTGCTGCTACATGTGCACACACGTGCACATACATACACACACACACAAACACACACACACACACACACACACACACACACACACACACACACACACACACACACACACACACACACACACACACACACACACACAGGTGAGGTGGCAGACAAGCATTACACAGACCTCACAATAGCCAACTGATGACATTCACAACACAGTCAAACCACTACATACACACCCTGGACAGGCCCTCAACATCATGCAGTGCAGCCTTTTCCACTTCCTGTTTAAACTTATATACAACTCTGTGATATGTGAGTAGTGTTAGTAGGTGATGGGCCTTCAAGTGGCACACACTGCACCCATGTACACATAATTACTGTTCTCCTGTATAGCACAGTGGCAACTCCTACAGAACATAACTCTCAACTGTGCAGAGTGTTGCTGAATGTCTTCATGTGTGGCTCATATTTCTGGTCTGTTCATCATAAATCCTGTATTTGACAAATTACTGGGATGATATGTGGACTGGTGTCACTATTTAATTACATATTTTGAGTCACACACTTCAAAACCTGCAGTACATGTATATTACAACAGAACCGGTTACACTATCAATCCTCTAAGCTTACAGTGGATATTATAAGTGTAGACACCCCTGTTAACATGCCGGGTTTGTCTGATATATAACATGAGACCACAGAAATCATGGGATAACATTTCCCACCTTTAATGTGGCCTATAACCTGTGCAATCCAGTTGAAGAACAAACACATTGGTTAGGGGTAACATGTAGAAGTTGAAATATGTACAATAAGCTGGTTGCATAACTGTGCATACCCTTAAACTAATACTTAGTTAAAGCACCTTTTGGCTTCATAACAGCAGTCAGTCCTCTTGGGAAGGTGTGTATCAGCATGGCACATCTTGACTTAACAATATCTGTACAATTTCCCTTGCAGAAGCCCTCCGACTCTGTCAGATTGCTAGGGTGTCACTTCTGCACAGGCCTCTTCAGGGCACCCCACAGATTCTCTACTAGATGTATGTGTGGACTGTGGCTGGGCCATTCCAAAATGTTGATTGACTTCTGGTGAAGACATTCTTTTATCTATTTTGATGCATGGTATGGGTCAGTGTTGTGTGGAAAGGTGTAAGTTCTCTCCATCCACAGCTTTCTAGCAGACACATGACAATTTTGTGCCAAAAGGGACTGGTATTTGAACTGTTCATAATTCCCTCCACCTTGGCTACAGCCCCACCTTCAGCTTATGAACAGCAACCCCAAAGCAGGACACTGCCATCACCATGCTTCACCATGGGGATGGTGTTCTTTTGGTGATGCACAGTGTTGTTCTTGTGCCAAACAAACCTTTTGGTATTGTGGCCAAAAAGTGCAGCCTTGGTCTCATTACACCATAACACATTTCCCCAAATGATTTGGGAGGCCTGATGTATTTTCCTGAGAAATTCACCAGACCTGGATGTTGTTCTGTATGTGAGAAGGCTTCCATCTTCCAAACCTACCCCATAGGCCAGACATGTGGGGGATATGGGCTATTTTTGTCACATGTAGTACATAACCGATACTTGCCAGTTATTCCTGCAACTCCTATAGGACAGCTGACCATTATTTGCTGTTAATCAAAGAGTCCCTGTAATTGATGGCAGGTGTATTCCCAAGAAGATGTAATGTTGTAATAATATCAAAAGCTGCTTCAACACAGTATTAGCTTCAGCCAGTGCACACGTATACATCTAGCATCTTGTAAGTTTTATATGTGTCATAATTGTTCCCCTAAAAGATTTGGTTGTTTTACAACTGAATTGTACAGGTTATAGGTGACATGACAGGTTAGAAGGGTTCAGAAATGTGTTATTGTGCTCTCATTTTTGTATTCCACAAATACATAGCATTCTAACAGGTGTATGTACACCATTTACATGCACTGTATAATACTATAGCAATAACCCTCGCCTGGGTGTGGGTAATACTGGATTTACCCACGGTTGGCGTGGTTTGGACCAGAGGGTGAAACCCGAGGGACCAAACAAAGCCAACTGTGGGTAAATCCAGCATTATCCACACCCAGAAGTGGGTTATTGCTATTATACAATGACATTATTTAAGAAAAAAAATAATTACTTTTCTTAAATAATGGCATTGTATAATGCCTCCTTGCTGCCCTTCAACAGCAGACTGTCTGGTATTCTGTGGCAGTTCTGATGCACTGTGCATGCGTATGTCTATGCAGTACATCAGAGCTGTGGGCAAAAGCAACAGAGAAAGCAAGATCTTTGCTGCTTTTTACAAACTGTTTTGCTATGTTAAATGGGTTTAACATAGCGAGACAGTGTTTTAAAAAAGACTTACACTAATGGAAAAAGTCAGGACGACCGGACCTTTTTCCATTAGTATAAGTCGATTTACAACGTGCACACTGGCCAATCAGCGTGCACATTTTGGAATATTAATGGGGGGGGTCATGGTATAATAATTTATAAAATATGTCCCTAGTTTTGGGCCTTCGTCCCCTCATTTTGTCAGTCTTTGTCTAGATTTCTTGCAATGACAGGTTGTGAGGTATGCTACAGACATGTGACATCTCCTGCAAATAGGCCCCTGTGATGACTACTAATATGCAATGCAGTTAACCCCACCACAAGTGAACATGTAGATATTGCAAAATAGCTGAGAGCAACAGTTGTGTGTATGGTCACATGCATGACCTTAACATGCCTGGGGTACTGGTGAGCCACAACAGGAAAATCCCATACTCACCGGCTTCAGGCTGCTGTCCCACATGCAGAGCAGAGGTACCTATGTAGTTGTGGAGAGAGTCATTGTCAGCAGACTCACATTTAGCATTGGTACAAGATGAATGCTACGTGTCTACACAGTTACAGTACAAGATATGCTAGTACACGATTTTCCGTTCCTCACCATAGATGTGCACTTGTGTGCTTTACTAAACCCCACCAACAAATGCAGTTTGAACTAACATATCCATCTAGATACTCAATTGAAGAAAGTATGATTGCTACATGAATAAATTGATGTGCACTATGGCCTTACCTGGATGCTTCTCGCCTATTGCCTGGGTGCCACCCACTTCCGTGACTGGTGTTTCATGTGTTGGGTGTTGTGTGGGGCCTGCCCCAAGGTTGCAAGGAGCTCCTCTGTTGCCACAAGTGTGGCTTGACCCCCACCCTTGGCAGTACAGTCCTTGGCCATGGCAGCAGCTCTTTGCCAAGCAAGATTTATCTGCCCGATGCCTGACTTGATTGTATTTCCAACCATGGTGGCCCAAGGTGTTAACTCTGTGGACAAGGTCATCCCACAGGGCAGTCCCTCCGTCAGATTTTGTCGGCTCTGGCTGAATAGTACTGCATGGTGCTGTATTATTGCTACCAGAATAGCTGTAGTCTCCTCTGCAGTGTATGCCAGCTGACACTGCATGCCACCTGGATGACATAAACATGGAAACACATCACAGGACCTTAGACATTGCCCAGAGTTATTTACAGAGCCAGAACATCAATATTGCCTCTCATTAGCCACCACTTACAACCACATCATAGCTCTGTCCTCTATCAGCACAATATGAACCTGCATCGCACTCCCGGTCCTGTTGTGTCATGTTTCCTCCAATGAGGGCCAGTAAATTGTATAAACCACCATTCATCATTCACATTTGTGTAGAGGTATGACAATGGCTATCTTCCTTGTAGTCAATGGTGCTCAGACTTTACTTGCATACAGTGTGTAATAGCATTGGAAGCATATGCCTGAGTTCATGTAGGATGCAGACAGGAATGTTCTCAGGTCCCATGGAGACTTGCTTTTGTTGACTTTGATTAGGTGGTATGCACCTGCTCGCTGATTATGAGGGGAGGGGTGCGGGTGCTGTGCATATCAGCCAGGCGGGCAATGTTTGCCCTAAACCTGTCTGCAGCAGGTTGGCTATAGCTATGGTGTGTGTGTGTGTGTGTGTGTGTGTGTGTGTGTGTGTGTGTGTGTGTGTGTGTATGTGGTGTGAATGACCACCATTACAGAGTTGGTTGCGTTGTTGCCTCTGACATTGCAGACATATGTGAAGAAGGCCTTGTGATTGCTCTTGGTGGATGTGTCCAATTTGTACTCATAGTTAGCCTTAAAGTAATCCACCTGTGACCTTATATGCTCATTCAGACAAAGGTTGACTCACTACCAAGTTGGGGCCTGATCCTACTTTGACCTGTACAGCCAACATAGTGACCAGTTATATGGTTTGTGTTTTGCAGCTGTCCAGCAAAGAGGATTACTCTACTTTGTTGGAGACAGGTTTTACAGGTAAGGTACTTGTGAGTCCATACAGCTATGTTGGTGGTGATATGGCTATTTGTAGTAGGCAAGGACACAAGGTCATAACACAGTTGGGCACCTGTGAAATTTCAACCTGATAATCATGCTTATTCTAGTACCCATGTCTGTGTTAGGGCAATGCAACAACTAGTAGCTGTAGAAATCTAACTCTGTTGGATGCACAGAAACTGAGATTACTCACATGTATAGCATGTACAGCTTATTTACCTGTTATGTTGCATCCCATGTCTATTGTTATGAGGCAGCCAGATACACCTACTCCTATATAGATGCACACAGGTAATACCTGATATACATTTCTGTTCTATATAAGTATGGCACACTGTATATACACTGTTGCTGCTCAGTCATTCCTATCAGCCTGTTAGAGCAGGACATCTGGAAGATGCCACACATACATGGGGGAGATGGGCCAAAATTAGTGACACTTTCTTAATATTTCTGTAACACACAAGTCATTTGACTGCACAGTAGCCTTTGCATTCACAGACATAACCTGGAGGATGTCAAATGCTCATATGGCAGGAAGAGAGGAGAAAGGCTAGGGGTGTGTTAGTGACAATAGGAACTTTTAATGTTGGCAGTATGACTGGTATGGAGACAGAGCTAGCTGATATGATGGACAGAAGGAAGGTTGCTATATTGTGTGTGGAAGAGACCAGATGGAAGGGGCTTAAGGCTAGGTGTATTGGAGTTGGATCCAAATAGTTCTATCATGGTGTGGATGGGAAGAGAAATGGTGTAGGGGTTATCCTGAAGGAACAGTATGGCAAGGGTGTTTTTGGAGGTGAAAAGAGTGTCGGATAGAGTGATGTTAATGAAGCTGGAAATTGATGGTGTAATGATGACTGTTGTTAGAGCATATGTTCTGCTAGTTGTGTGTGCGATGGATGAGACAGAAAAATCTTGCAGTGAGTGGGATGAAGTGGTGATGACTGTATCCAAGGGTGAAAGAGTGGTGATTAGAGCAGATTTCAATGGGCATGTTGGTGAAGGGAACAGAGGGAATGTGGAAGTGATGGGTAGGTACGGTGTTAAGCAAAGGAATGCAGAAGGTGAGAAGGTGGTAGAGTTTGCCAAAAGGATGGGCATGGCTGTGGTGAATGCATATTTTAACAATACAGAGAAACATAGCGTGACATACAAGAATGGAGGAAGATGCACACAGGCGGATTATCTCCTATGCAGGAGGGCCTGTCTGAAGGAGATTGGAGACTGTAAATTGGTGACAGGGGAAAGTGTAGTTAGGCAGCATGGAATGTTAGTCTGTGGGATGACACTGGTGATCAAGAAGAGGAGGTGGAGTGTAAGGGCAGCACCCAGGATCAAATGGTGGAAATGGAAAAAGGGTGATTGTAAGGTTGAGTTCAGGGAAGAGTTAAGGTAGGCAGTGGGTGGCAGTCAAGAGCTACTGAATATTACGGTAACTACAGTACAGTTAGTAAGGGAGATGACTAGAAATATGCTTGGTGTGATATCTGGACCGAGGAAGGAGGACAAGGAAACCTGGTGGTTGAATGAGGAAGTACAGGGGAGTATACAAAGAAAGAGTTTGGTGAAAAAGAAGAAGTGGGATTGTCAAAGAAATTAAGAAAGTAGACAGGAGTATAAGGAGTTGAGGTGCATGGCAAAGAGCGATGCGGTAAAGGCTAAGGAGGAGGCATATGAAGGGTTGTATGAAAGTTTGGACACTAAGTATGGAGAATAGGACCTGAGCCAATTGGCTAGACAGAGGGACTGAGCTAGGAAGGATTTGCAGCAGATAAGGATGATAAAGTATAATGAGGGAAACGTACTCACAAGCGAGGACAGTGTGTTGAGCAGATGGAAAGAATACTTTGAGGGGCTGTTGAATGAAGAGAATGAGAGAAAGAGAGAGAGTAGGTTGGATGATGTGGGTATGGTGAATCTGGAAGTGCAATGGATTACCAAGTAGGAAGTGAGGATAGCTATGAAGAGGATTAAGAATAGAAAGGCTGTTGGTCCAGATGACACACCTGTGGAAGCATGGAGGTATTTAGGAGAAATGGCAGTGGTCTTTTTAACCAGATTGTTTATTGTAATCTTGGAAACTGAGAAGATGTGTGAGGGGTGGCGAAAAAGTGTTTGGGTACTGATTATAATAATAAGGGTGATGTGTGCAGCTGTAATAACTACAGAGGGATAACATTGATCAGTCACAGCATGAAGTTATGGGAAAGAGTAATGGAAGCTAGGTTAAGATGGGAAGTGAGGATTAGTGATCAACAATATGGTTTCTTGGCAGGAAAGAGCAGTACAGATGTGATGTTTGCTCTGAGAGTGTTGATGGAGAAGTATAGAGAAGGTTGGAAGGAGTTGCATTGTGTCTTTGTGGACTTAGAGAAAGCATATGATAGGGTTCCTAGAGAGGAGTTGTGGTACTGCATGAGGAAGACAGGAGTGGCAGAGGAATCTATAAGAGTGCTACAGGATATGTACAAAGGTACTGTAACAGTGGTGAGTTCTGTGGTGGGAGTGACAGGTACATTTATGGTGGAGGTGGGATTACATCAGGGTTCAGCTCTGGGCCCTTTGTTATTTGCAGTCATGATGGACAGGTTGACAGACAAGATCAGACAGGAGTCCCCTTTGACTGTGATGTTTGCAGATGACATTGTGATCTGTAGTGAGAGTAGGGAACAGGTTGAGGAGACCCTGGAGAGATGGAGATATGCTCTAAAGAGGGGAGGAATGATGGTCAGCAGGACTGAGACAGAATATATGTGTGTGAATGAGAGGGAGGATAGAGGAATGGTGAGGATGTAGGGAATAGAGTTTGCAAAGGTGGATGAGTTTAAATAATTGGTATCAACAGTTCAGAGTAATAACAAGCATGCGGGAGAGGTGAAGAAGAGAGTACAGGCAGGATGGAGAGGATGAAGAAGAGTGTCAGGAGTGATTTGTGACAGACAAATACCATTAAGAGTGGGATGGAAGGTCTGCAAGATGGTAGTGAGACCAGCTATATTATATTGGTTGGAGACAAACATTGACAAAAAGGCAGAAGTCAGAGCTGGGTGTGGCAGAGTTAAAGATGTTAAGATTTGCACTGTTTGCAATGATGGTGGACAGTAGTAGGGATATGTATGTTAACGGGTCTGCCCGGGTTGGATGGTTTGGAGACAAAGCCAGAAAGTAGCAGGATTATACTGGTTTGGACATGTGCTGAGAAGGGATGCTGTGTATATTGGGAAGAAGGTGGTAAGGATGAAGCTGCCAGGTAAGAGGAAAAGAGGAAGGCCTAAGATAAGGTGTATAGATGTGGTGATTGAGGACATGCAGGTGGTTGGTATGACAGACCAAGATGCAGAGGACAGTAGGAAATGGAGACAGATGATTTATTTATTTATTTATTTATTTAAATTTGTTGACCGGGAGTGTCCAACTGGACGTAGGTCCATTTTCAGTGGAGGCCCGGGGAGAAAAACTCCACAGTTAAAATAAGCAGACAGTATATACATTGGATTACATAGTGAATAACAATTTACAAAGCAATTACTTACAACATATTTCCAGATGAAGAACATAGTACATCAGTAGACAACTAGAATCTTTATCTGTGAAGTGCATACCAGACATTAACAAATGTTACAAGAAGAAGCAGTTTGTGCTGTATAATAAGTTCTGGCTTATGAGCATCTGAGCTTGCTATAATCAAGGTAGTTAGTGGAGTGGAAAGAAATGTAGTGGTTGGATGGGGTGGATGATATTAGAGTGGGATTTGCAAGGGCATAGCCATCATGTTTTTAGTTGTGCTTTTAGTAAAGTTTTGAAGTGGGTGCATGATGGTATGGAGGTAATTGTGGGTGGGAGTGAGTTCCATAATTTGGCTATGGCGCAAGAGAATAGTGCTTCACCAGCAGAGTTATTGGCCTTAATGATCTGCAAGTGATTTTTGCTGCTGGATCTTAGTTGTCTGGTGGTGTGATAGGGTTGGAGTAGATTCTGGTGGGATGGGACATTTAGTGGATGGTTTACTAGTTTGTTGGCGAGTGAGACTTGATACCACTGAAGGAGGTGAGGGAGTTCAAGCCAGCCCAGTTCAGCAAGTGAGAGACAGTGGTGACTACAGTAGGATGCCCCTGTGGCGAATTTGGCAATTTTGTTGTAGCAGGTCTCTAGCTTGTTTAGATCACATTGCCTTAGGTTGGTATATATTGGAGAGGCATAAAGTAGGGTGGAGATAAGGTGGGAATTTGCTATTGAAATCTTTGCTGCTTTGGTGAGAAATGGCTTATTTCTGCATAACGCTCCTAGTTTTTTGTGGACTTTTTTTATAAACATGGATATGTGAATGTCACATTTTAGTTTATTGTCTATTTCCACTCCTAGCAATTTGGTGTGTTCAGTTGGGTATATCGTGGTGTTGTCTTTTGCCATGATGTTATAGTGAGAGTTGTTTTGAGTATGTTTGGTGGGTTGGAAGATGAGTAGTTTAGTTTTATTTGGGTTGAGTATTAATCAGGCATCGGATAACCATATTTCAACAGAGGAAAAGGCTTCCTGTGTGACTTTTTGCAGTTTTGGTAGGGACTGGGCTGAGCAGATGATGGTCGAGTCATCTGCATATTGTATGAGTGTGCCATGTTTTGTGGCAGAGGCTAGATTATTGGTGTAAACAGAGAAGAGTAAGGGTCCAAGGATGGATCCTTGGAGAACCCCTATGGAGACAGGTAGTTAGGGAGATATGTCATTCTGCCATACAATGGATTGTTGGCGGTCAGACAGGTAACTCTGAAACCAGTTGGTGACCGATTGTGAGAAGGATAGGTTATTGAGGACAGAGATAAGTTGTTTGTGTGGGACCATGTCAAATGCTTTAGATAGGTCTAGGAAAGTAGCAGAGGAGAAGTAGCCATTGTTTTTATGCTGAAGGACAGTGTTAGTAAAGGAGAGTAAGGCAGTGGTGGTGCTGTGGTTTGTTCGGAAACCATGCTGAGTACTGGAAAGGAGGTTGTTAGTAAGGAGGTAGTCTGAGACCTGAGAGTGTATACATCTCTCTAGTATTTTGGAGAGTGGAGAGAGAATAGCTATGGGGTGGTAATTGGTTAGTTCTGTGGAGGGTCCGCCTTTGTGGAGGGGAATTATATGTGATACTTTCCACAGTGTGGGAACTTAACTTTCTGATAGAGATCGGTTAATCAAGATGGATACTGGGTAGGCCAGAGCATCAGCTGCGATTTGTAGGTATTCACTTGGGAGGCTGTCTGCTGCTAATTTGGTGGGTTTAAGTTTAGTTAAGAGTTTTTTTTATGTTGGAGGTAGGTACAGGAGAAAAAGAGAAGGCAGTGGGGAGATTACTAGTTGAAGGTGTGGGTTGCAGGGAAGGGGGGTTGTGTTGTTTAGCTAGTGATAGTATGGTTTAGGAGAAGTGTGTGTTGAATGAGGAAGCAATATTTTCTGAGGAGTGAGGGAGAGATGTTAGGAGGGGGGTACTGACATTACCTGGGTGGAGGATGGAGTTTATGGAGGACCAGAATTGTTTGGGGCTGTGTTGTGAGGAGTCTATGGCAGACTGGTAGTATTGGGATTTGTCCTGTTTTATCAGCTTTATGACTTTATTGCATAGTTCTAGGAATTTCTGTCTAGCTGAGGGGGTTTTGATTTTGCGCCAGTGCTCCCGGCCTTTATCCCTGTTTTTCATTTTTGACTTAGTGGTTTTCTGTAGCCATGGGTGGGTTGTGCTTTGGTTCTGTAGAATATTATGGGGGCATGGTAATTAAGGATGTTCAGGAAGGTAGTATTAAAAAATTCAACTGCATCATCTAGACTGAGGTACATTAGAGGATGCCAGTTACATTCTTTGAGGGATGAGATGAATGTGAGTGGGTTAAAATTTAGTTTTTTACGTATTTGATGGTAGATGACAGGTTTAGCTTGGTATAGGTATTTTTTGAGTAAGAATGTTGGGGAGTGATTACTGAGGCTATCTGATAAGCAGCCTGTTAAATATGACTGTGGGCTATTTCTGACTAGTATCCAATCCAGGGTAGTGTGCTTGGTGGAGTTTTTATTTATCCTGGTTGGTGACTGGACTAGTTGAGTGAAGCCATGAAGGTGTACATGATGGGTTGGATTGTTGCCAGAACAATCTTGCTCATGATCAGCTGTGGTGACCCTAATGGGAACAGCCAAAAGAAATGGAAGGAGATGTTGCAATGTCAGTCTTTACAGGTTGCCAATGATTTACCAGACATAACACGACTGTGAGTAAATGACTACAAATATGAGGCACACATATGGTCAGTGTGCATAACAGTGGACAGTTGAGTGGTATCAGCTCAGTTTATCACATGCAGTTCAACACACACATCTGCAACACTATTTCACTATGCAAATACCCTGTATATGTCTCTCACATTTCCGAGACAAACATCTATATCATAGTTGTATTCACAATTAACATATGGATATCTACGACATCCCAGTTGCTGGCCTAGCAGTGTCACCATCAGTATTGTTCAACACACACGCCAGTAGTAGTAATATGTGATCCATCCTTTCCTGAGGTTACACAGGGGCCTGAGCTGTGATCAATGTCACTGCAGACAGACCCAGTTGCTATGGCCATAGGTTCTGATTAGCAATATAACAGTACAGCAAGTTTTCTTGAGACATATTTGTTAAACTTCCCATTTCCCATTATTACATACCCCCTACTGAATTCCATTACATGCTGACTTGTTTGACATATCTTTTGTTTTGTTTTTTTCCAAGTATGGTTGGTTTTATTCCAATATATCTTGCTTGGTTTCTTTATCTGTCTGACTCTCTCTCTCTCTCTCTCTCTCCCAGATGTAGGGTATACATCTGTTTTGCTTAGGCAGCAGTTTGCCATTTGTAGATAATGCTCATGAGCAGCTGATGGCCTGTACACCAATCGGTGTCCCCCACTTGCTAATTGCATGCAGAACAGCTGTGGTGTTATTCCTATAGCCAATGGCATGGCAACACACTCCTATAATTGAGTACTTCATGTGGGCATTGGACCTTTTTCTTGCCTGTGAGGAGAACTTCATGGAGGTGTGTAAACAACAGCACCACAGAGGGTATTTGGAAATACCTCTTACAACAAAAACTGTGGAGACAGTCCAACAAACTGTGGGAGAATGTTCCAGACATAGGGACAGAATATGAGTATTCCTGTTATACACTTGAATCAATGTGGACATGGCTTTTCTGCATGATTTTTAAGTACAAGTTTTATGTGGTTGGCATAAATCTCAACTGTAGGGCTATCTACAGAATGGCCACATTTTGGACTCTCATGTTTGGTGTGTTCCTCAGACATTTTTTGTTTTTAGAAAATCAGTAGCATACTGTGGGGATTGCAGTCAGTAAATGATATCATCCATTTGTGTTTCTGACTTCATATCCCTCAGAACAGATATGTTACAACAAACACTGTTACACCAGCAACCGTGTCAGTTTATAACAGCAATATTTTACATATGCCCTGTTTTTGGGCCTCTGTCCTCAAGTATGCCAGGCTTTGTTCAGATGTCATGGGGTAAGAGGGTGATAAGTAAGGTGAATCATTATTTAGTACATTAATTCATGATACCATCCCAGTGATGTATCAGACTGCCAGACATGATATGTATAAGAGGCCTTATATATGAGGACAAAACCTGGACATTTCATGGGACTCTGAACAGTTGGGAGGTCCGTGTATTTCTGGTGATTGTTGACAGACTGTCAGGATTGTGTAGCAGTGCAGTGTGTCAATGTTATTTGGCCTGTGTAGGGAGGGGGGTAGATGTATGTTTTATGGCTCCTTTTCTGTCTGCCTGTGCATCCTGCTCCAGTTTCCGGTGGTCTATCAGCTGTATATATTTGTAGGAGCAGACTGAGACATGTCCCAAACCACAGTCAGGTGTCATACTACACTATGAATTGGGCCAGTATATGTAGGGGTATTGTGTGAGTGGCAAACATATTCAGATGTTTTTGTTCACACAGTCCTTATACTGTACTGTTCATTTGGCTTACCAGTATGTCACTGTGACTGTGGTGAAATTGGTTGTGGGTATGCACTTTCACACTGGTGTCTGTTTTTCAGTGCTGTTACATTCCTGTAGTGCCTGATATATTTACAAATACATCTGCAATTCCCCATAACAGTTTTGGGTTGGGCTGTGTCAGTCTGACTGCAGTTTGGATGGTGCTTGGTGACATGCCTAGCAGCTGAGTGTAGTTTCCCTAATGTGATGTTATGTTCAGATATTTGTAGGATGTACTGTTGCCTGCCCCCCATAAGTGTTGTGTCTTTCTGACACAACAGTGGGATGATGTGAGGATGTAAGTCAATAACTAGTGAAAAATAATTGAGTGTTGGACTTGTGTTATTTCAGTTAATATTTGTTTGGACAGACAGGAGGGTGTTACTGCAGCAACTGTGTCAGCTTATCTACTACAGTATTTCAGATATGCCCCTATTTTCATGGCTTTCTCCCCCAACTTTGTCAGGCTTGGTCCAGATTTGTTGCACTAAGGGGTGCTAAGCCTACCTCTCGACTGGCCAGACTGTTTGGGAATGTCCAGGTTTATTGCACATATTTGTAGTCTGTTCAACAGATTAATTCCTTTTATTTCCCTGGTAAATCACTGTGAAGTTTGTCTTTTTCCTCTCCATACTGACAGCGTTTAAATAAAAGTTCTGTATGCTGCATTAAATGGTTGCAATGAAAATCGCTCATCACACAGCTCTGTTCTCTTACCATGCAGTGTCTCTTTATCTGCATAGTATGTTGGCTTATTTTTTTCATTTTACAATATACTTATTTAAGGCATTGTCAACTGTACTCTCTAGCAAGTTGGTATACAGTAAAGTAGCTTGGCAGCAAGGACCCCCCCACATTTTTTAATAGACTGCCTGTGTGAAACCTGCTCTCTGGCCCAGCAATCACGGAGCCTCAATCCTCACCACTAACACTAGTGAGGGGCGTCTCATATAGGAGGAAAGGATAACAAATATACACAGTAAAGTGCAATTTCCCTTAAGAGCACACAGAGATCACAGTCAGTCCAGGGCTGGTCACTCCCTTGTTCTCCAGGTCCCGAATAAGACTCCCCACTGGCACAGCTATATGGTCCAGATCTCATACTAGTGGGCAAGCTATAACCTCTAGCACCCTCTCCGTCCAACCAGTGCTTCATGTCCCTGCCAAAGTAGCTGACACACACACGCACACACACACACACACACACACACACACACACACACTTTGAGAAGAGTTTATGCAACCACACAGACACTCCTGGGGAAGGCTGGCACAGGTTCTACAGCCGTGCCCCTTTTTCCCAGACTATACAGTAGTACCAACTGACACCACCCACTAATACTTATCAGCTACTCAACGGCCCTTAAAAGAGTGTCCAATTATTATTGTGCAATATTATTTTCCAATTGGTAGTATAGCCCAGGGCTAAAGCTATTAGAGTGCCTTTGTACAATTTTATCAAAGGCATGAAAGTACTCTAAAGAGCTTAAATTATCTATACAAAAACAGCCACAGTTGAAAGGTTTTAAAAATATGTAATTGCAAATAGTCAAAACACAAGACAATACTTTTACTACACAATGCTAGTCAAGAGTTCAGATCACAGAGAAATACTTATAAAATAATTTAGTAGTATAGTTCTGATATCACAGAAAAACACTTAGTCTAATCTTTCTAGTTTCTAGCTATTTCTAAGAGAAAACACAAGTCTAAGATAGACTTACATATAGAGCAAGACAGTGCTGGAGAGTTGGATGGTGAAGACAAAAATGCTTAATGCTCTCTGATTCTCTCTGTTTTTAAAATCACATTCCTGGTTCACATTATATCATTCTTCATACTTCCCTAGGTCCCCAGGCTAACAGAAATTTCATTTACATTCTTTACAGCTGGGCAGAAACCAGAGCAATAAAGGACATTTATGCATGCAAATTCTGGCCATTAACTCTGGCCTTAAAACAATAGGCAGGATGCCCCACTCTAGACTCACTGGCTCCAAGTCCTAACATTAAAGGGTCACAACATGCTTTACTTGGTCAGTAGAGTGCACTGTTGTTACATTTTTTCCAGTTCCACATGTAACACTATTTTTACCATTTAAGACAACACACCTGTGGTTTACATTAATATTTACAGATGACAGAATTATCTCCAAAATTCTATCTGGGTAGGCTGGTAGCCTTCATCTATCTTCACCCAATCTTCTCATATCTCCCCTCTTGGAGAACTCAAGCTAGTTTTTCAAGTGACCCTTGAGAAATGCTGCTTGAGGGAGTTAGGTTTATCTGAGTATACCTTACCTCATTCACTGTCTTGACAGCCCATCTGCATTGGCAATGCTAATCCCACTGCGGTGCTGCATGGACATATCATATGCTTGCAACACAGGCTCTAGCTTAGCAACTTGGCATTTTGCTGACTGGCTCTGTTTAACCATGTTAGGGGGTTGTGATCTGTCATAACGGTGAATTTCCTTCCATAAAGATAAGGCCAAAGTTTCTGCAGTGCCCACACTATGGCTAGACATTCCTTTTCTACAGCTGCATAGTATTCTTCCCTGGGTTGGAGCCCATGACTGAGATAAATCACTGGGTGCTCTGTCCCCTCTGAAGAAATCTGGCTAAGTACAGCACCCACCCCATTGTTCGAAGCATCCACCTACACAACAAACTTTTTGCTGTAATCTGGACTGGCTAGCACAGGGGGTCCTCCCAAAGCTTCTTTAAACTTCTGGAATGCCTGCTCACATGCTGGGGTCCACACTACCTTACCTGGCCTGTTCTTCCTTGTCGGGTCTTGAGGGGAGCAGCTATGGTACTATAACTGGGGACAAACTTTCTGTAGTACCCTGCTGTCCCTAAAAATTCCCTCACCTGCTTTTTGGTAACAGATGCAGGCCATGCCTGAATAGCTTCCTCTTGGCAGGTTCTGGCCTTATTTTATCACTCCCCACTCTATGTCCTAGGTAGAAGACCTCTGCCATACCCACCTGACATTTGCTAGGCTTAATGGTCAACCCTGCCCTCTGTAGAATGCCCAGCACCTCCCTGACATGCTGAAGGTGCTCTGGCCAGGAATGGGTGTAGATGGCAATATCATCTAGGTAAGCAAGGGCAAACCCTCCTGCTCCTGCTAGGATATGATCTACCAGCCTCTGGAAAGTTGCTGGGGCATTCTTCATCCCAAAGGTCATTTTTGTAAACTCATACAAGCCAAAAGGATCACAAAGGCTGACTTCTCTCCGGCACTGAGAGTCACGGGCACCTGCCAGTAACCCTTGGTAAGATCAGTTGTTGTAAGATACTTAGCCCTACTCAGTTGCTCTAGGGTATCTTCTGTTCTAGGCATGGGGTAAGCATCTGACTATGTGTGATTATTTAATTTCCTGTAGTCCACACAGAATCCTTCTTTGACACCTGCACCACTGAGGAGGCCCAGGGACTGTTGGCCTCTTGAATCTCCCATAGTTCCAACATCTCCTGTACTTCCTCCCTCAGAGTCTGTTTGTCTCTCTCAGGCACTCTATAAGGGGCCTGCCTAATAGGCCTTTGGGGTCCTGTATCCACCTGGTGCTGCCCCAGTTGTGCCCCCTGGTTTCCCAGTGAACATGTCCTCAAATTAATGCAACACTGCTCGGATTTCAGAGGACCAAGGCAATGTGACAGAAGTGCAGCAGCACATCCTGATTACACTGTTGCCTCAGTTTCTATAGGTTCTTCATCCTCCAGGAGACTATAGGAGGCATGCATTTGGAAGGGTCTTTGGAGTAGATGTGACAATAACTTTGCCATGCATTGGTGTAGTTCTACCGCGGGACCTGTCAGAGAGATGTCATAATTGTAACTTGCTCCTTTGGGATCCAAGTTGCAAAAGAAACTAAAAGTATCCTTCCAGCTCACCTTGTCATCTTTTTCTTCTGCCCCATTGTGAATATAAATCACATCAAAAAAGAAATATGCAGACTGCACTTTTTAAACACAGTCTGAAACTCTGTCTTAAAACTCATTGGTTATGCCCCTGTACAAATCCAGACTAATCTCATACTATATCCCAAATACCTTCTTTTAAGACCTAATTCCTGCTCTACTGGTGTCTTTTTAGATCAAGGCCTATCCTTGGCAAAAACATATCATATCCTCATAGAGATAATTTAAATATCTAGTTAAATTCTTCTGCATATAATTCTAAAGCATCTTACCTAAGGCCGGCAGCACGTATTGTTAAAACTGTGAGCATTGCTGAACTGTTGAAACTTGAAGTATGCATTTGTTTAACAATTACTTTCTAGTTACTAATGAGGTCTTGTACATAAAGTCTAAAATATCTTATCTAATGCTTGTAGCATATTTTTTTGTATAAACTGTGAAGATTCCTGAACTGTTTAAAATTTGTAGTATTTAACTGTATAGCAACTACTACCTGTATGTTAGTAGTCTAATAATCTCTTGGAGCTTATCTCCCCGAGACTCTACTGAAAATGAACATAAATCCAGTTAGACTATCCCGGTCAACAAATGTAAAATAAATAAAATTTCTCAAACCTGGGTAGGAGATAGCTTCTGGGACATTGCTACCCCTTTCACTGAGGTGTCAGCTTGAGCCTCACTGAGGAGATCAGTCCCCAGATCTTCCTCAGACTCCTCCTGAAATCCACTGCAAATGCTCAGCACAAGGGCCTCCCTATCATGGTAAGGTTTCATCATGTTAATGTTACAATTTGTGCCCCTACCTTCTGCCTAGCAATTCCACCATGTAATTAACATCACTTACCTTTCTTACCACCTTCTAGGGTCCCTCCCAAGCTGCTTGCAGCTTGTGTCTGACAGGAATGAGAACCATTATCTGCTGCCCTACAGCATACTCTCTAGCTCAAGCATTCTTGTCATACCACACCTTTTTCTGTTATTGGGCTCTTGCCAGGTTCTCCTGGGCCAAGCCCATGAGTTCCCTGAGCCTTGTCCTGAGGTTCAGGATGTATGCCACAACAGACTCCTTGTGAGACTCGCACTCACCTTCCCACTCATCTCAAATTAAATCTAGAGGTCCCCTCACCCTATGCCCATACAGCAACTCAAAGGGTGAAAAACCTCTGGATTCTGGGGAACCTCTCTGTAAGCAAACAACAGATGGGGCAAATATTTGTCCCACTCCCTGTTAAACTGATCTGCAAATGCCCATAGCATGGACTTGATTGTAGAATTTAACCGCTCAACAAGATCATTAGTCTGAGGATGGTAGGGGTGGTCTTCATGTGCTTCACCCAACAGGACTTCCACAGACAAGCCAGCAGGTCTGACATAAAATTGGCACCTCTGTCAGTCAGTATTTCTTTTGGGAAACCTACCCTGCTGAAAATCTCTAACAACGCATTTGTCACCTTCTCTGCCTCAATGGAGGATAAAGCCACTGTCTCAGGGTATTGTGTAGTAATCCACTACCATTAGGATATACTTTTTTCCTGTGGAACATGGGGTACTCAGAGGGCCCACAATATCCATAGCTACCCTCTGAAATGGCTCCTCAATCAAAGGCAAAGGCATCAAAGGAGTTCTCCCCATGTCTCCTGCCTTGCCTACCTTTTGGCACTGCTCACAGGTCCTGCAGTACCCTGTTACATCTCTGGAAATTCCAGGTCAATAAAATTTCTGCATAATACACCTCTTTCTACGTTTTATGCCCATATGACCTGCAAAGGGAATGTCATGGGCTATGGATAGAAGCGCCAGATGTTAGGCTCTGGGCACTACCAACTGCTGTACTCTCTCACCTTCTAGCCCTCCCTCAGGGGTCCACTCTCTGTACAATAACCCTTTGTCCCAGTGTACAGATTCCCCTTTCCTTGAGAATCAGATGCCTGCCTAGCTTGCTGCCTCAGGCCTTGCAATGTAGGGTCTGAGAGCTGAGTCTGTCTCAACTCTCTCCTTGTAACCCTTCCTAGCTCCCCTTCCACAGGATGTCTGCCATCCTCTGCCAGTGGTGCCTCACTGTCAGCCTGAGTAATACTATTCACCTCTACCTTTGCAGTCACTCTGTCCCAGGGAACATCAGTTCCCACAAGCAGCTGTGGCTCACCTTCAGTCTCACTGCTACAGGGTAGCCCACTCCCTGAAGTAACCACCTCACCAGTCTTGGTTGCAAGTATGCAGTCTGTCTGGGTCTCCCCCATGCTACCAGAATTACCTGCTTGTCTCCACGCCTGACAGCATGTAACTGCACAAGCACAAGGTACTGCACTATCAAAATCATTCCCTATCAGGACATCTGCAGGTATATTCTCAAACAAACCTACTTGCTGGCTTCCTTCTTCACCCTCCCAGTCAAGGAGAACCCTAGCCAAAGTTATTTGGAATGGCATCCTTCCTAAAGCCCTGACTGGAGTAGATTGCCCAGGCAAGTAGTGCTCCTATGTAACCATTGCAAGCTTTACAATGGTTATATCAGAGCCTGTGTCTCTCTTGGCAATGGCCTCTTTGCCATTCACTAGAATAGGATATAACCTCTGGGGGTAGTTTGTTACCCTTGTTGTCCCAAGACAACCAACTATTGGCATTTTGTCTTTTCCACTTACTGGCTCCCTCAGCTTTTTTCCCCACCTTGCCTCCGTGGACAACTGTATGCATTCAAAACATTTAACCCTAGCTTATGGATGTGTACTTGGACTAGTGGCTTCCCTTGCTACTGGCAGATTCTGTTGGGGCAGTCTATGCTGCCCAACATGGGTTCCTTTCAACCCATGAGCAGTACTGTGGGTCCCTTTCCTGTACAGGGCTGCCCTGCTTGCCAAGTATAGGTCTCCCTTCTTCCCCAACTCATCTGAAGTGGCACATTGTCAATCAGCTAAACAGATCCTCATGTCCTCAGGCAAAGTGCTAAGGGTTTGTTCCCTCACCAAAAGGTCTGGCAGTCCTTCAAAACTGGTGACCAGACATCCACTCACCCACCTATGGAAATAAGTCCTCAGTTCAGCAACATATTCACACACACTTTCATCTGCCTTGCGTCTATCCTCACAAAACTTTTCCCTATACTTATTTATTATTTATTTATTTTACATTTGTTAACCGGGATGGTCCGACTGGATACATGTCCTTTTTCAGCGGAGGCCCGGGGAGAAAAGCTCCAACAGAGTTACATTGATAATTAGGTACAGTAAATGAGCTGAAAGAACTTAACAAAAACATAGGCTATTTACATACAAGTACAAGACTGTCATTACTATTTCTGAGATTACTACAAATGTGACATTAATAACATATTAGTAAGGACGGTAGGCAGTATAATGACATAGAG
This sequence comes from Protopterus annectens, assembly GCF_019279795.1. NCBI lineage: Eukaryota > Metazoa > Chordata > Ceratodontiformes > Protopteridae > Protopterus > Protopterus annectens. Next base: position 1,161,471,708 of record NC_056732.1, on the reverse strand, counting down.
TTAGACAGGATACATATTTCTTTATCACAGTATACAAAGTACTTATCATCTTAGCTAGTTGTTTATGTTTTAGTTAATGGCACAGAGCTAGTCTGGGTTTGAGCAAGGACATAGCCAGTGTGACTTGAAGTGGAGTTTTAGACTATTTTTGAATTGACTTAGAGAAGTTGCAAGCGTGATGTTATTTGGGAGAGAGTTCCATATTTTACCAGTGGTGTTGGCAAATAGCGTCACCACCTAGGTTGAGAGATTTAGTTGTTTGGACAAGGAGTCTGTTTGCTGAGCGAAGGCAGCTTAAATTGGAGTAGGGAGTCATTAAGTTTTTTAGTGCTGGGGTATTCTCAGGTTGTTTAAGGATTTTGAAGGCCTCTATGAGTTGGGACTGGTGAAGAAGGTGTGGGAATTCTATCCATCCAAGCTTTTCAGGTTAGTACAGTGGTGTGTTCTGTAGGGTAGGCCTGTAACGAACCTGGCAATGTGATTATAGCAGGATGAGAGCTTGGCCAGATCAGATTTGTTAAGGTGAGTGAGGACAGGAGAGGCATATAGTATGGTAGAGAGAAGGTGTGAACGGGCTGTGGCTGCCCTGGCATTCGGGGTAAGGAAGGCTTTAATTCTATATAGGGTCCCAAGTTTCTTGTTGACTGACTTAATGGCTTGGTTGATATGTATATCAAATCTGAGTTTATTGTCAATGTTTACTCCTAATAGCTTTGTATAGGTGTCTGGGGAGATGATGGTCCCATTATTGGATTTTATAGTGAAGTTTTCAGTCGGAGATCTATTGGTTGGGTAGAAGAGAAGTAACTTGGTTTTGTTTGGATTTAAGATCAGGAGATGGTTGGCAAGCCAGTTTTCAACTTTGGTGAAGCTATGTTGGGTGGTAGTTAGTAGATTTGCAAGAGAGGCATTGGAACATATTATAGTCGAGTCATCTGCATATTGAATGCAGGTGGCTTCAGGGATGACTGTTTGGATGTCGTTTATGAAGACTGAAAAGAGGAGAGGTCCTAATATGGAACCTTGAGGAACTCCTATGGTATTTGGTAGTAGGCAGGAGAGCTTGTTTTGCCACATTACTGCTTGTTGTCTCCCAGTGAGGTAAGCTTGAAACCAGTCAAGGGCTGGAGTATCTAGATACAGGGTTTAAAAGTATATAGAAGTAACTGATGGTTTACCATATCGAAGGCTTTCGATAGGTCCAGGAAGAGAGCGGAGGATATTTTTTTATTATTCCGGTTAAGATTAATGTTTTCAGTAAAAGAGAGGAGGGCAGTGGTTGTACTATGATGGGGTCTGAATCCATGTTGAGAGTCTGTGAGTAGTTTATTTTGGGTTAGATAGAGCATTAGTTGGTTGTGCATGCACTTTTCCATAATTTTGGCAAGTGGTGATAGTATGGCTATAGGTCTTTAGTTGGATAGTTCTGTGGATGAACCTCCTTTGTAGAGTGGAATAACATAGGATATTTTCCAAATTGAGGGGATTGAGGCCTCAGTTATGGTTCTGTTAATTAGGATTGAGATAGGGTAGGCTACGACATCTGCAGCAATTTGCAGGTATTCAGCCGGCAGAAGATCGGCTGAAAGGGTGGTTGGCTTCAGTTTTTTCAAAAGGGATCTGATAAAGGATGTGGACACTGGCTGGAAGTTAAAAGAGAGTGGTGAGTCGGGTATCGTGTTTATAGAAGTGTGGGGAGGAGAAAGTTGGTTAGCTAATGACTGGATGGTTTCTGTGAAGAAAGTATTGAATGAATTGGCTATATCTTCTTGGCTCTTGTCGGTTAATGTTCCTGGGGTCGGAGTAGTGGATTTGCCTGGTTGGAGAAGTTTATTTATGCCTGCCCAGTACTTTTGAGGGTTATTCTGATGTTTATGTTGCAGATTGTAGAAGTAATTTTTCTTATCTAGTATGATGGCTTTTTTAGTCTCATTTCTAAGTTGTTGGAATTTGATACAATCTAGGGGTAGTTTGGTAGTGTGCTATTTATCCCACGCTTTGTCTCTAGTTGTTATTTTGGTTTTGGTGTCTGTTGTTAGCCAGGGTGCTAGTTGAGTTTTAATTCTTATTGAGCGTTTAGGGGCATGCGAGTCAAGTATAGTAAGGAATGAATTGTTAAATGATGACACTGCCTCATCAAGGGGAAGGAACTTTAGTTTTGTCCAGTTACATGATTTGAGTTCAAGTTGAAATTTAGTTGGGTCAAAGTTTTTCTTGGATCTGATAGACCTATAAATAGGTAAGCTTGTACAATTAATTTTGTCTTTCATGATGTATGTGAGCAGGTGATCATTAAGATCATTAGGGAGAGTTCCAGACATATAGTTCTGGGGATGACTGTTGGCGAGTATCCAGTCTAGTATACTCTCTTTTTGGTTATTGTTACCTGCACGTGTGGTAGATGTTATTATCTGAGAGAATCCATGTAGGTTAACAGGGATGGGGTTGGACTGTGCTTTGCATTGGTTCCAGTCAATATTAACATCGCCCAGGACAATGGTTTCTTGAGGGTAGTTGTTGGCTATCCAATGTAGAATGACCTCTAGTGTTTCTACATTGTTCCCAGGGGGAATATAGGTGACAATTAGGTTAATGCCCTTATGATTATTTAGTAGAATTTTTAGAGCTAGTATTTCAGCGTTAGAGACCTGGGGTGGTTGTATAGGGTTAGTTATGATGTTAAGTGTGCTATTATATAAGACGGCTATTCCACCTCCTCTTTTCTTTACTCTATCTGCCCTAAGTATATTGTAACCAGGAGGCAGGATCTCATTGTCTTTGGTTGATGGCCGGAGCCATGTTTCAGATAGACACATTATGTTGGGGAGGTATGTGGCTAGTACCACATGCAGGCTATGTATCTTATTGTTTAGGCTTCTAATGTTTAAGTGGCATATTAGGAGGGAGTTGACCAGTCGGTGGGAGAGTGGTGGACTGGTAGGATTTTGAGTTAAGGTTGGGCGGTTATACATTTCAGTTGTTAGCGTAAACAATTCTAACAAGTGATTTTTAGCAGCAATATAATCAAAACATGCAACATCAGACATTTATGACAAAACAGTTACAGCTTTACTATGGAGTAAGGGGATCAGGAACTGTACCCAGAGCCTTTGCTCAACACTATACTGTTTGCATACCCTCTCAAATATATGAATGAAACTATCAAAATTATCCCCCTCTTTTAACTGCGGAAGAAATTTACTGACCTTTTGAGCTTCTGGGGTCCAATTACTCCCTTCCCCATTACCTCCATGACTCTGGTGAAGAGTCAGCATTTCCCTCTCATGCTTCTTCTGCCGCTCCTTTTCCTCAGCTTCTAGGCGTAGCAGTTTCTCATTTTCCTCAGCCTATAGACTCCTCAGTCTCTCAGCTGCTTCTATATCCAAACACCTGGCCACCAACTCAAGTCTCTTTAGCTCCAGATGGATTTTTAAGTCCTCTGCAGAAAGGTTGAGCTGTCTATTCTCCAAGGGTATTATATCTCCACTGAAAGTCTGATTGTCCTCCTGGTTGCTGTTTTCTGATGCAGCTGTAACCAATGCTGCAATCAGGTCTGCCTTAGTCAGGTTTCTGTGCACCAGTCCCCTAGCTTGGCACATCTCCAGCTGCCTCCTTGTCAGCTTTACATACTCCTCTGCTGACATGCTACCTGCACACCCTGACTAAGTAAGCTAACAAGAGAAATAAAACAATTGTGATCTGAACTCTGAGTATTCACTGCATGGCTGATTTAGAGTACAAAACACCTTCAAAGCTCATTGTACACCAGCTACAGGAATTCACTCTACCCACACCACAAGCCAATTAGTATTTGCCAACCAATTAATATGTGGTGTGGATATCCCACCACTGTCAAACAATTAATATGTGATGCGCGCGCCCTGGCCCAGCAATCAAGGAGCCTCACTCCTCACCACTAACACCAGTGAGGGGTTTCTCATATAGGAGGAAAGGATAACAAATACACAGAGTAAAGTGCAATTTCCCTTAAGAGCACACAGAAATCACAGTCAGCCGGGGCTGGTCAATCCCTTGCTCTCCAGGTCCCCAATAAGACTCACCACTGGCACAGTTATAGGGTCCAGATCTCAGCCTAGTGGACAAGCTAAACCCTCCAGCACCCTCTCTGTCCAACCAGTTCTTCATGTCCCTGCCCAAGTAGCTGACACACACACACACACACACACACACACACACACACACACACACACACACACACACACACACACACACACACACACACACACACACACACACACACACACACACACATACACACACACACTTTGAGAAGAGTTTATACAACCACACAGACACTCCTGAGGAAGGCTGGCACAGGTTCTCCAGCTGTACCCTTTTTTCCAAGACTATACAGTAGTACCAGCTGACACCACCCACTAATACTTATCAGCTACTCAAAGGCCTTTGCAAGGGTATCCAATTATTATTGTGCAATATTATTATCCATTTGGTAGTATACCCCAGGGCTAAAGCTATTAGAGTGGCTTTGTACAATTTTACCAAAGGCATGCAAGTACTCTAAAGAGCTTAACCCCAACATTCCTACTTAAAAATATACCTATACCAAGCTAAACCTGTCACCTACCATCAAATACATAAAAAACTAAACTTTAACCCACTCACATTCATCTCATCCCTGAAAGAATGTAACTGGCATCCTCTAAAGTACCTCAGTCTTGATGATGCAGTTGAATTTTTTAATACTACCTTCCTGAGCATCCTTAATTACCATGCCCCCATAAGACTTTCCAGAACCAAAGCACAACCCTCCCCATGGCTACAGAAAACCACTAAGTCAGAAATGAAAAACAGGGATAAAGCCTGGGAGCACTGGTGCAAAACCAAAACCCCCTCAACTAGACAGAAATTCCTAGAACTATGCAATAGAGTCAAAAAGCTAATAAAGCAGGAAAAATTCCAATACTACCAGTCTGCCCAAGACTCTTCACAACACAGCCCCAAACAATTCTGGTCCTCCATAAACTTCATCCTCCACCCAGTTAAAGTCAGTACCCCTCCTCCTAACATCCTTCACTCATCAGAAAATATTGCTACCTCATTCAACACACACTTCACACAAACCATACTATCACTAGCTAAACAACACAACCCCCTCCCCTCCAACCCACACCTTCAACTAGTAATCTCCTCACTGCCTTCTCTTTTTCTCCTGTACCTACTTCCAACATAAAACAACTCTTAACTAAACTTAAACCCACCAAATTAGCAGCAGACAACCTCCCAAGTGAATACCTACAAATCACAGCTGATGCTCTGGCCTACCCAGTATCCATCGTGATTAACCAATCTCTGTCAGAAAGTTACTTTCCCACACTGTAGAAAGTATCACATATAATTCCCTTCCACAAAGGCAGACCCTCCATGGAACTAACCAGTTACCGCCCAATAGCTATTCTCTCTCCACTCTCCAAAATACTAGAGGAATGCATACACTCTCAGGTCTCAGACTACCTCCTTACTAAAAACATCCATTCCAATACTCAGCATGGTTTCCAACCAAACCATAGCACCACAACTGCCTTACCCTCCTTTACTAACACTATCCTTCAGCATAAAAGCAATGGCTATCTCTCCTCTGCTACTTTCCTAGACCTATCTAAAGCATTTGACATGGTCCCACACAAACAACTTATCTCTGTCCTCAATAACCTATCCTTCTGTCAATCAGTCACTAACTGGTTTCAGAGTTACCTGCCTGACCACCAACAATCCGTTGTATGGCAGAATGACATATCTCCCCAACTACCTGTCTCCATAGGGGTTCCCCAAGGATCCATCCTTGGACCCCTACTCTTCTCTGTTCACACCAATAATCTAGCCTCTGCCACCAAACATGGCACACTCGTACAATACGCAGATGACTCAACCATCATCTGCTCAGCCTAGTCCCTACCCAAACTGCAAAAAGTCACACAGGATGCCTTTTCCTCTGTTGAAACTTGGTTATCTGATGCCCAATTAATACTCAACCCAAAAAAAACTAAACTACTCATCATCCAAACCACCAAACATTCTCAAAACAACTCTCACTTTAACATCACAGCAAAAGACAACACCACTATATACCCAACTGAACACACCAAATTGCTAGGAGTGGAAATAGACAATAAACTAAAATTTGACATTCACATATCCATGACCATAAAAAAAGTCCACAAAAACTAGGAGCATTATACAGAAACAAGCAACTTCTCACCAAAGCAGCAATGATTTCAATAGCAAATTCCCACCTTATCTCCACCCTACTTTATGCCTCTCCAATATATACCAACCTAAGGCAATGCGTTCTAAACAAGCTAGAGATCTGCTACAACAAAATCGCCAAATTTGCCACAGGGGCATCCTACCATAGTCACCACTGTCTCTCACTTGCTGAACTGGGCTGGCTTGAACTCCCTCACCTCCTTCAGTGGTATTAACTCTCAAACGCCCACAAACTAGTAAACCATCCACTAAATGTCCCATCCCTCCAGAATCTACTCCAACCCTATTGCACCACCAGACCACTAAGATCCAGCAACAAAAATCACTTGCAGATCACTAAAGCCAATAACTCTGCTGGTGAAGCACTATTCTCTTGCACCATAGCCAAATTATGGAACTCCCTCCCACACACAATTACCTCCATACCATCATGCACCCACTTCAAAACTCTACTAAAAGTGCACCTAAAAACATGCTGGCTATGCCCTTGCAACTCCCACTCTAATATCACCCACCCCATCCAACCACTACCTTTCTTTCCACTCCACTAACTACCTTGATTATAGCAAGCTCAGATGCTCATAAGCCTAGTACTTATTATACAACAGGAACGTCTTATTGTAACATTTGTTAATGTCTGTTATGTACTTCACAGATAAAGATTCTAGTTGTCTACTGATGTACTATGTTCTACATCTGTAAATATGTTGTAAGTAATTGCTATGTTACATTGTTAATCGCTATGTAATCCAATGTAATTACTGTCTGTTTATTTTAACTGTGGAGCTTTTCTCCCCAGTCCTCCACTGAAAATGGACCTACATCCAGTCGGACACTCCCGGTCAACAAATGTAAATAAATAAATAAATAATAAATAAATTATCTCTACAAAATCCGCCACAGTTGAGAGGGTTTAAAAATATTTAATAACAAATAGTCAAAACACAACACAATACTTTTACTACACAGAGCTAGTCAAGAGTTCAGAAATCACAGATAAATACTTATAATAATTTAGTAGTACAGTTCTGACATCACAGAAAAACACTTAGTCTAATCATTCTAGTTTCTAGCTATTTCTAAGAGAAAACACAAGTCTAAGATAAATGTGCATATAGAGCAAGATAGTGCTGGAGAGTTGGATGGTCAAGACAAAAATGTTTAATGCTCTCTGATTCTCTCTGTTTTTAAAATCACATTCCTGGTTCACAGTGCATCATTCTTTACACTTCCCTGGGTTCCCATGCTAACAGAAACTAAATTTACATCCTTCACCTCTGGGCAGAAACCAGAGCAATAAAGGACATTTATGCATGCAAATTCTAGCTATTAACGCTGGCCTTAAAACAATAAGCAGGATGCCCCACTCTAGACTCACTGGCTCCGAGTCCTAACATTAAAGGGTCACAACATGCTTTACTTGGTCAGTAGAGTGCACTGTTGTTGCATTTTTTCCAGTTCCATATGTACCACTATTTTACCATTTAAGACAACAAGCCTGTGGTTTACATTAATATTTGCAGATGACAGAATTATCTCCAAATGTCTATCTGGCTAGGCTGGCAGCCTTCATCTATCTTCACATTATCTTCACAGCCTGTTAGTTTCAGCAAACGTATGTCTATTAAATGCTAGACTCCTTATCCTGTTTTAAGATATTTCTTACCCAGCCTGCTCTAAGATATTTCTTATCTGATAGTACTACACAACAAAACCTCTTTTTCTTACTATTAACAGTGCATAGTTTTATTCTGTTAGAGTTTACTGCTTGTTTCTGAATGTGCTTGACTCTGAGCTTGGCTCCCCCACTCCGTTCACCCTTGCTTCACTCGGGCTCACTTCACTTTTCCCCACCCCTATTTCCACCCACCCCCTTATCATTTCCTTTATAGCTAACTACTTTATACCTCCCACAACAGACACTTACCCCTTCTTATCTTTCACTCCATAATAGTCTATACCTCAACCCTCTTTCTGCTACAACTAAATATTCTAACTTCTCCCCCCTTACTGGTACTAGTTGTTATATACTATCATCTCCTATCTACTAGGCCAATAAAATATACCCCCATGCATTTTATTAATTAAAAACACCCTACAATATGTATTCCTCAAACAGCAAAATATATGCATTTCTAACTACATTCATCCTATTATTGCCTCTCCTAATCCTCCTTCTTACACTCACATCTCTTAACATCCACTTCCACCCCAAACATATCTCCCCTACAAACCCGCATTGCTGTAGCCATAGGAATAATAATGAAACCTTCTTCATTTCCATCTATCTTCTCATTAAATACTCCCTTACCAAAAATACACTTACCTAACAGCTCAACTCACCCCTACCAAACACAAAACCAAATACTACACCCCCCACTGCTAATATGCTCAAACTCATTACATCCATCCCAACCCTGGTCCAACATACCCCACTGCTAGCCCTCTTAACCTCAAAGTCAATAATCTCCCAAACAAACATCTTTCCTTCTATTCAATAAACACTAGGAGTATTCTGAAGAACGTAAGTGAACTACATGCTTGAGTCTCCCACCATACTCCAGATATCCTTGTTTTGACTGAAACCTGGTTGAAATCCCTACACCAAGAGATAGAGATCTTGCTCTCTGGCTATAGCATATGCTGTCTAGACTAACTAAAAAGGAAAAGTGGAGGCATTGCTATCCTACACTCTAACCATTTCTAACTCTACTTTTACATCCCAAGCCTTCTCCACAGCTAAAATTTTATCTGTAAACCTAAATACTAATAGCTATTCCACTATCACCATTGTAACAATTTACATTCCACCAGGTGATAACTTCCCCCTACTGGAAATATGCTTGCTCATGTCTCTCAACACATCCCAAATGAAACTATCATTCTTGGGGAATGTCAACATTAACTGGCTATCTCTCTCCTCTCAAAACTCTTCACAACACCTTAATCTCTATAGCTTTACTCAACTCATCTCTGATCCCACTTATTTAAATAACTCCATTGCAGCCTCATCTTTCCTTCACTGGATTCTTGTTTCACACCCTTCTAAATACCATAACCCTGAAGCACTACCAAACCCCTTAAGTGATCACTGCCCAATAAAAATACTCAGATACACATCCCATCAAGCTAAACCTCAAAGGTTTATCAAACACTGAAAACTAACAAACTTTAATCCTGAAACTCTCAAATCTTTATTATCAAAAGTGAATTGGAATCCCTTAAAACTACTCCCCTTGGATGAAGCGATCCACTTTTTTAACTCCACTTTCCTTAGTATTTTAAATTCTCTGGCATCCCTTAGAGCAGTCCATATAAAGTCTAACATATCCCCATGGCTGACCGTAAACACCTGTGCACTACTAAAAAAAAAAAAAAAAAAAAGACAGAGCATGGAAAATTTGGACTATAACTAAACATCAACCAGACCTCCAGAAATATAAAGACCTTAGAAATCTTGCCAAAAGTCACATAAATAAAGATAAGAAACACTTCTATAATAATCCATCTTCTACCTTTAAATCCAACCCTTAAAAGTTCTGGCACTCTGTCAATCAAATACTACACCCAGGTGCACTAGTCTCCCCTAACCCTCATCCTGAAAAAAACACATGAGGAAACTGCCTCCACATTCAAAAACTACTTTATAGACTCAATATCCAAATTACTAAATCAAGACATAAACCATCCCACCAACAATAATAGACCTAATAGCTCAAACTCTTCCTTCAACAGTAACCCTATCACAACCATCTCCCTCAAACCTGTCTCCACTAACTATATTAAAACTCTACTATCTAAATTAAAACCTTGCTCAATATCTGTAGACAACATTCCCTCCACATTCCTTCAGGCTGCTGCTGATGTTCTTGATTTCCCAGTTTCTATTCTAATAAACCACTCTATCATGGAATCGACATTCCCTTCCATCTGGAAGCAATTTTATACCCTTCCAATACACAAAGGAGGAAACTTCATAGATGTAACTAATTTTAGACCCATAGCCATACTCTCACCACCCTCCAAAATGCTGGAAAAATGTGTACACAATCAAGCCTTACACTACCTTCTGCAAGAAAATCTACTCACACCTACCCAACATGGCTTTCGTCCCATGCACAGCACTACTACAGCTCTCCTGTCTTTCCTAAACTCTGTATCACTAGCTAGAGAAAGTAACAAACTTATTTCTTGTCTCTTCATTGACCTCTCTAAAGCCTTTGAAACAGTCTCTCATAAACTCTTTCTCTTTAATCTATCAAACTTACACTTATCTCTACCCACCATATCTTGGTTTAACAGCTATCTCTCTGATAGACTCCAATCAGTCAAATGGCTCTCAGCTTTCTTCCCTCTTCTTCCTGTTAAAACAGGTGTTCCACAAGGCTCCATCCTTGGGCCACTTCTTTTTAACATCTTTCCCAACCTTCTCTACTCTTTCTGTCCTGGATCCTCACTGATACAATACACAGATGATTCTACACTTATCACTATTGCCGAATCACCAACTCAACTAAAATCACACACACAGTCCTCTTTTAACTCTGTAGAAAACTGGCTATCTGAAAATCAACTTATCCTTAATCCAAAAAAAAAACAAATTGCTACTCTTTCTCCCTAAAAACCTTAACCACATAAAGTCTTCCTTCTCCATATTGTCACAAAATAATACTCAAATACAGGTGGACACCAGTACAAAACTCTTAGGTGTTACTATTGATGATAGACTAACCTTTGATTTACAAGTCAATAATTGTATCCAAAAAACATACCTCAAGCTAGGTCTCCTGTATAGAAACAAAAAATATCTTACCAAAACAGCAAAACTAACCATTTAAAATGCTTACCTCTCACCCACTGTACTCTATAGCTCCCAAATTCTCACCAGCCTCAATGCTGGACTACTAAACAAGTTAGAAACAACTTATAACAGGATTGTCAGATTTGCTGCCCAAAATTTTGTCTTTTTTGTCTTTGTCTTATTCCAAGGTAGTGAAGGTGATGCCTTAAACTTATTAACACACATGAACTCTACTACTGAGTTTTTGAAATTCACCCACCATTTTTCAACATCCAACATTGATTACCTTGATGTTGAACTATTCAAGGACACTAACAACAATAGATTCTGCTCAACCATCCATAGGAAGGCAACATACTGCAACTCTTTTTTACACTTTTCCAGTTGCCACCCTTGGAGACAGAAGAGATCTATTGTTAAAGGGCAACTGGTAAGGGCTGCTCGTATGTGTAGCACCTCTGATGCCTTTGAGCAGGAATGTTCATCACTTGCGGAGATGTTTGGAAGCCGTGGTTACCCTGAGGATCTTATTTTTGATCTGATTGGTGAAGTGTCATCAAAACGAAGGGAAGGTTTTTATTTACCGTTACTTCAACCTAAAGAACACGATAGAATAGAGGTGAATGTTGTACAGCCAAGAGGTAATTCACCCTCAGTTGAGGCCAATAATTTGGAAGTCTTTGAGACCCACAGTGAACCTAACTTTTCTACAGCTTTTGTTTCGTCATTTAGTTTACACTCAGGCCTCTTATGTTCCATCATTCGCAAGAATTGGTACTTCATCACCAATGCTGGCTTGCATGGCAAGTTGGGTAATACCCCGCTATTCACTTTTAAAAGAGGCTACAATCTTAAAGACTTGTTACAGAGAAACAGTTCAACAGACCTTATGTCTAGGCAAAAAGGCACCTTTCCCTGTGGGTGCTGCAAATGGTGCATACACCTACGGGTAGGTAACTCCTTTAGTATTGGCAATAGGAAGTTTACTATCAATCACAAAATTAATTGCAACACCAAATCCATTGTGTACGTAGCTTTCTGCGAATGCTGCAATGCATTTTATGTTGGTAAGACTGACCGCCGGTTTAGGGACCGTATTTACCAACATTCATATGCCATCAAGAATAATAGGAGCGACAATGCCCTTTCAAAACATATACTGGATAACTGCGGTCACAGCTTCAAATTCATGGGTATTGATCAGGTACTATGTGATAAAAGGGGAGGGCCTCAGTCACTACTATTAGAGACCCGTGAGTTAGAGTGGCAATTACAACTAGATGCCTTCTCTTACCCGGGTCTCAATGACAATTGTAATATAGCCTGCATTTTAAAATACAGGAGCTATTTAAGGTAGGGGGTCTTCGTAATTAGTACCCATACCACCAAAGCGTTTGTTTTTATATATTCATATATTCTATACCCTCTATACACACATACTTCCATTATAGTTTATTTTCTACTAGTCTTTGTATCCCTTGATGTTTACTACGCCATGGTGGTTTCTTCATGACACAGGTCCATTTCTATATAGACCTAACATATACATTGTTTTGAAAATGAACTAGGAAGTAATTTTTGAAGGTTTCAATAACATTCACATTAGAATCATCTATCAATCTGGTATGACCAGACTGGTCAGGTAGTCTTAATTACTAAGCAGTGTTTTTTATACACTTTCTATATCTTCATTCTTCTTGTATTTCACTTTCATTGTATTTATATGGAATGAGTCTATTTTTTAACATAATCCTGGTTAACAGGATTTTTAAAGAAATATTTTTAAATGTTTAACTACTGCACTCATGAAAGTTCCTTGAAGTGCCACGATCAATTTTTATACTGTTGTTATTTTTCATTTTTTCCGCTCACTGAATAAGTATGCACTTTGTCTTTAAATTTTAATGTCTTAATTAATTACCTGCCTGATAGCAGGTTTAAAAGAAGTGAGCTTGTGGTTGTTGGTATGCTGAAGAAGCTTCTGTGTAACAGAAGCGAAAACGTGTTTTATCTTTTGGAAATAAATTACGTTACATTGCTTGGAAACCTTGGCTTGTCTGAACACCTTTCTGTTGGATTAAAAACCTTAACCACATAAAGTCTTCCTTCTCCATATTGTCACAAAATAATACTCAAATACAGGTGGACACCAGTACAAAACTCTTAAGTGTTACTATTGATGATAGACTAACCTTTGATTTACAAGTCAATAATTGTATCCAAAAAACATACCTCAAGCTAGGTCTCCTGTATAGAAACAAAAAATATCTTACCAAAACAGCAAAACTAACCATTTAAAATGCTTACCTCTCACCCACTGTACTCTATAGCTCCCAAATTCTCACCAGCCTCAATGCTGGACTACTAAACAAGTTAGAAACAACTTATAGCAGGATTGTCAGATTTGCTGCCCAAAATTCTTACAAGTCCCATCACTGTCTCTCACTAAAAGAACTAAATTGGCTTGTATTACTTAACCTGCTTCAGTATAATCAGTTTCAGATTATTCACTCCATTCTCTACAAACCCTCTTTCTGTCCAACTATCTCATCTCTAATCTCTCATTACCTACCCGTTAGATTACTCTGCAGTTCTGAAGAAGGCCAACTAAAAAATCTACAAACCAATGACCAAAATGGGTCACCTATTCTATAGCTTTAACCCTTCCAAGGCCTGGCATAGCCTACCATTAGATATAAGATCCCATGAAAATCCCAATCAATTCAAAACCGCGGCAAAAAATACCTTCATGAAAAATGAACCTGCCAGTGTAATTATCCCCTGTAAACACTCCCCTATAACCTTCTACTAATAGTACTAATGTACTACTTTATCTTCTCCTCTTGTTACATCACTGTACAAACATAACTAGTAAGATATTTCAGCTATGTAACTATTGCACTATTATGTATATAAGATGTAATTATGAATGTATCCCTCTGCTGAATCCATTTCTATATGTATTTCACTTGTCACAGTGTAATGTATGACACTGTAATGCAGTAATGTGTGGTACTGATGAATGTATTCTATATGTATTTAATATGTAAAATTTATGTTTTTTTGTTCGAGCTTTTCTCCGTGGGCCTCTGCTGAAAACAGACAATTGTAGCCTAGTCAGACAAATCCGGGCAACAAATATAAAATAAATAAATGATATGGGGATTTCTGTCAGTAAATGATGACATACGTTTCAGTTTCAGAACTCGCATCGTTCAGAACTTGTATGCTGAAACAAATCCTGTCACTCTGGCAAAATTCTACAATTATAAGAGCAATATTTAAAATATGTCCTTAGTTTTGGCCCATTGTCCCCAATTTGGGCAGCCTTTAGCCAGATTTCTTGCAATAAGAGGTTGAGAGGTATGGTTCTGAGGTATGACTCCACTACATGTTATGAGGGTTTATATTAGATCATCAATTGCTTAAAGAAGCAAACAGTGATTAATCGACCCTATGTAAGCAAAAGCTTACAATCTCGAACTGTCAGAACAGCGATTTTTTTTCCCTAGGGAAAAAAATCGCTGTTCCAAAACACATACACACAACACAAGCACACCAAACAAACAGCAATCCACACACATACACCTAAAATCTTGTAACTAACCCTACACTAAACTATACACACACCACTAACTATCCACTTACCTTAACCCAAACCCTAACCCTAAGGTCCGTCACTATCGCACACTCACCTCACCCGCTCCCTAACCCTAACTCACCTAACCCACCCTAACCCTCACGTCCACACAATCGCACACATACCTAACCCGCACCCTAACCCTAACTCACCTAACCCGCCCTAACCTTCACATCCACACAATCGCACACTTACTTGATCCTGACCCGTAATTTTCCACCATAGCCCTGAAAATACAGAAGCAACAGAAACGGACAACCAAATTCTTTCCCTAGGAAAGAATTTGGGTTTCTGTTCCTTCGATATTTTCAGCTTTTGCTCCGTAGGTTTTAAACCTCAAGTTCTAATATAGACCCTGTTATGAGTATATATATATATATATATATATATATATATATATATATATATATATATATATATATATATATATATTTATATTTATATTATGTATATATTTTTCAATATATATATGCCTCTCCAGACATATATAGATAAGTATATGTATATATACAAAACCTGACTGATTCTACAAAATTTTCCCCTAGTGTTGAATGACTCTGCTGCATGATATATTTGAAAAAGCATCACCAGCCCCTGCAGCTGAAATGGTGTAGTGGTATATTACTCTGACTAAAGTGTACAGGGTCCTGGATTTGAAACTTAGCAGGGTTACTTATTTTGTTGGTAGGCAGAAGAGTGGCTGATGGAAACAGAGTAATTAAAGCAGTTTTAAGAAGTTATAAGTGGTTGCATGGGTTTGCACTATGCTAAGCGTTGTCAACATATGATTAAACGTACAGATGCTTATTCTGTGTTGGCTTCACTTAGCATCTCGCAAACTTGCGTACTCCTGCTTATTACCACTTACTCATGCTTACACCTGCCCTAATTTCTTTAAAAGAAAAGAAAAAGGGATGATAGGAAAGTGGTGAAAAAGTGGCATGTAGAGGGAAAAACAATACGAAAGATAGCTAAGGATGTTCAGGACAGGTGTAGGGAAGTCCATAGCTGCCCATTTCTTATATAGCAACAGTTGTGCATTTGTTCAGAATTTAGAGGTGATTTTGGGCACTCAAACCCCAGAGATAGGGGTGAGGACAACAGTAATGTGTAGTCAAACCAATTGGACCAGATTATGTGTCCAGTGGACACATGTGCAAAATGGACAGCTATGTATGGGGTGAACGTTTTTATGGGAACAGATGCCCCCCTTTTTTTAAGGTGAGAGTGGGATGTTGGGGAAGAATAGTAGGTAAAATTGTGCAGGTAAGTTGGTTTGGAAGACTGACAAGACAGGCAAGACAGTAGACAGGGGTGGTATATGACACATGTGGGGGTAAACACCTTGGATGGGGAGGGTGGATGGAATCGGATGCCTATGAGCCCACAAATGGATACAGTGGGACTGAGGTCCCCACCCATAGTCAGTCACCTCTGCACCTTCACGGCCCCAAAGGTGGCTGTGCTGGGGGCTGGACAGGAGGGGCAGGCTGACCTTTAAGATGCATAGCAAAAAACAAACAGATCAAAGTACTGAATCAATAAAAAACACACACGGAGCTGTAGAACTGCTAAAAATTTAATCAGTTCTGGTACCTTGGCTCAAAAAGCCTTCAAATGAATAATTTCACAGATACTGAGAAGAATTATTTATACCAAGTTCAATTAATCAATAAAACAATTAACTGCATGATAGTATATTTTTTAAAGAAACCACATTCAAATCATCCATCAGAAGTATACAAAATATACAAAAATAAATAACATTAATAAAAATGGTGTTTGAACATCCAGGGGATTTTTGGTAATAAGCAGTTTAACCCGACACAAGGGGAAAAGCAGGATGACAAAGATAAGTTGTTTTTTGTCACTAAGTGCTCCCCTTTTTCTCCTAATATTAAAAGGTTGGTGGATAACTTGTGGCCTATTGTTTGCTTTGATGATGAAATAGGTAATTTGTTCCCTAAGAAAATTATGTTCTCTTATGGAATATACCAGAACATAAGACAGTTACTTAATGCTCAAAATAAAAGATCTGTAGGTGGTAATATTGGTATATTCCAATGTGGGAAGTGCAAAGTGTGTAGTAAAGTTAAAAATATCTCAGGCACTAAAATTAATGGCGTTAGATATGAGGCCAAAGATAAGTTTAATTTTCTTTCTTGTGCGGTGGTTTACATTGTAGTCTGTGGCTGTTCACCTCCTAGATGATACATTGGTCAGACAAAATGTATGGTTAAAATTCACATTTTGGAACATCTAGCTGACATTAGGAATTATAGACTAGATAGTCCTATTGCTGATCATATTTATAAAGTACATGGTGGACAGGATGATTCTTTCTGCTTCTATGTGTTAGTTAAGCCCTCTTGTTTAGGAAGTGACAACTTTGGATTAAAATTATTGGAAATGGAAAGTCGATTTATTCTTAATTTAGGCCCACTTGCTCCCAAAGGTTTAAATTTGGAAATTAATTTAAACTGATAAACATAATGTTATTTACTAATCTTATGTATTTTTGTATATTTTGTATACTTCTGATGGATGATTTGACTGTGGTTTCTTTAAAAAATATACTGCCATGTAGTTAATTGTCTGATTGATAAATTGAACTTGGTATAAATAATTCTGCTCAGTATCTGTGAAATTATTCCTTTAAAGGCTTTTTGAGCCAAGGTATCAGAACGGATTAAATTTTCTAACAGTTCTACAGCTCCATGTGTATTTTTTCTATTGATCCTCAAGATGCACCAGGCAGCCCTCAGTCTGGCACAGCTGACCACCAAACTTTTTCTGGATGGTTTTGTGCACCAAACCCCAGACCTGACTATGGGAGACAGATTCCTGTCCATGGCCGATCCTGGGAGGGAGGAGTCCCATCCCCTGAGGTAGTTCCGCCTTAAGGTGGTGCAGGGCCAAAGGACGAGAAGTTCCCAATTTGGGTCCCAGATGTTCAGGGGCCCTGTGCCACAGCCAGATGAGGCGGGACAGGCAGATCCACCAGGATCTGCCTTCCCAGATGTGCTATGGTATTGAGGTTTTACAAAATATGTTGGTTAGCTGTGAACAACACATTTAAGATTATAACAGCATGCATGGTTGTTCTAGATGAGCTCGTAAAACAGTTTTGAAACAGTTGCATAGTTTAACAGAACGCATGCAGAAATGGATCCACAGTAAGCATTATAGCATCATGCAGGTTAAATTGACAACAACAGACCACCAATGACAGTATTTGAATGAAGTTCATTAATATTCCCACAAGTCAATATTTGTAGAACAATAGGACACATATCCCAACAATAGGTTTGGAGAAAACATACCCACTGATTAGGTGTATTTATTATTGATGCAGATAACAAGAAGGTAGTGAGACCAGCTATGTTATATGGGTTGGAGACAGTGACATTGACAAAAAGGCAGGAGTTAGAGCTGGATGTGGCATAGTTAAAGATGTTAAGATTTGCACTGGGTGTGACGAGGGTGGACAGGATTAGGAATAAATATATTAGATGGTCAGCCCAGGTTGGAAGGTTTAGAGTCAAAGCCAGAGAGGCAAGTTTACATTGATTTGGACATGTGCTGAGGAGGGGTGCTGAGCATATTGGGAAAAAAGATGCTAAGGATGAAGCTACCAGGTAACAGGAAAAGAGGAAGGCCCAAGGTAAGTTTTATGGATGTGGTGAGAGAGGACATGCAGGTGGTTGGTGTGACAGAGCAAGATGCAGAGGACAGGAAGAAATAGAAACAGATGATCCACTGTGGCGACCCCTAACAGGAACAGCCAAAAGAAGATGATGATTATTGATGCAGATAGGGGTGGAGGAGAAAGAGAGATGAAAGTCAATTAACAACTGTATAGGCTTCAATATTTCACAACTGTACTGATCTTTACTCTACTCATTGCTCTCCAGGTCTGACCTCACTTTACATCTACCTATGGCCTGGGGTTGGGCAGTGGAGCTGTTGTACACAGTGTATTAGTAAAGCCTTCTTACAGCCACTACAAACATTTCCTTACCTGGCAGACCTGTGGAGGGAATTTGTGTTAACACTTCCTGACTGTTTCTACACATATTCACATATCAGAGTTACATATGTGACAATGAAAGGGGTGCTCTGTACTCATGCTGTGTTGGTGTGCTATTGACGTACCTTGCCTGGATTTCTATCTGTCTCCCTGGTTATTTGCAGCAGTGACCACTAGCCATGACAGTGTGACACTTGAGGGACATGCATCTGGCAATGTGTTTAGTGTATGTATGTACTGTGCTGTACTTTGCAGGCATGGGGTTGGACAGTGGAAGTGGAAAGTTATTAGGGACCTGGGGACCCAAGTTGATAGCAATCTCTCCTTTGAAAATCACATTGCCAAAGTGGTTAGAAAAACCTTGTACATATCCCACCTCATCACGAAGGGTTTCACATCTAGATAAAGAGAGGTAATCGTGCCCCTTTATTCATCCCTCATCAGGCCAATCATAGAATACAATGCCCCTTTTGGGATGTACCTTACCTGACACCTGCAGCAATTAGAAAGACCCCAAAAGTATCTCACCAAGAGGATCAAGGGTCTCAAACAGATGCCATATGCTGCTCAGTTAAAAAAACTCCAGCTCTACTCAGTTGCATATCGCCTACTTCGAGGCGATCTATGCCTGACATACAAAGCTATGTCAAATCCAGAATTAATGGACATGCTCCACCTCAGTAAATCTAAATCCCTTAGAGCCACACGCTCGAGGTACTTGAACCTCAGCACAGAAATAAATAGAACTTGCTGGAGGGACAGGTTCATAACCCAGAGGCTCCCTTCGCTCTGGAATAGAATTCCAGTTCATGTGAGGCAGAGCACCTCACTGAATCTCTTCAAGAAGAATCTCGATAAGTGGATGGGGGATCGTAGGTTCATCCCAGGGATTACTCCCGTGTCACTATTAGACAGAGGCACAGTAAACTAAACCTTAAAAAGGGCACATTATACTCAAGTCAAGGGGTGGCGTAAGCCATACAGAATCGGGCTAGGCTTATAATTGCCCCAGGGCAGATAGCCTAGTATGAACCTATGAACCTATGAACCTATAAGTGTTTTACACAGTGTATTAGTAAAGCCTTCTTACAGCTACTGCAAACATTTCCTTACTTGGAAGACCTGTGGAGGAGATTTCTGTTAGCACTACATGACTGTCTCTACACATATTCTTGGGTGAAAATATGCATACAGCTTACTACCACTCCTGGGTTTCGAACCATGTCTGTTTGTGCAAATAAGGTACACCAAGGTAGTGATTCATCACTATGAGCTACAGAGGAACTGCTATTTTTTTCTTGACTGTTTTGTGCCTAATACTCTCTGGGTTAGACAATCTAACCTTGTAATTCTGACATTCATGCATAACAGATTGTAATATCCCAAAGTATTAATACACAGTACAAGAACTATCTGGAAAGCAATGGTGAACACATGGCAATGCTGCAGGGGGTACAGTAAAATACTTTACACATTTCTATTCAGAGTTCAGATCTTAGTGCATGGAACCTTTCACATAGTTTTATATCCTGTTTTCCAGCTCCACTATCCTTCTCAGTTGATAATTCATGCTATCAGAACCATAGTTGCTGTACAGAACCTGTACACATTTATATTCCTACCACAACATGCCACAGCAAACACAATAGTCTGGTGTTTGTAATTTTATGAAAGGGCATTCACACTATTATTAATGGATATCCTGTACATCAAAATTAATCTAGCTAACATAGTTTATTCATTACACACAGTACATACTCTACATACTGGCCGTCGACAATCTACACCTTTGTATTATTTGGCCTATATACTGCAAGCTAGATTTGTACTCACCAAACTCCCTGTGCAGCCTTAACAATCTGTTGGCATGGGTATCTACATTCATAGACCTCTCATCTGCAGTTGTATGGGAGATAAACAAACATTTATGCAAATCTGTCGATCACATACTCAGGCAGGACTTTGGAAAACACTAATTGATACTGATACTTACACAGTGCTGGGACATTCTGCGCCCATGCGTCCTGTGTCCACTGGTCCAAGAACTCCCTCTTCCTATGCTTGAAGTCAGCAAGATGGTGCTAGACCTGCTCAACAGTTTGAGGGATGCCAGTAGCACTGGTGAGATCACATGCAAGACAGTCCCAGGCCTCCGCTTTATATTGTGAGCCCTGGTACTGGCCCTGCAGGAGTCTCTCCTCATGGTCTTTCACTAGAAGTCCAACCATGACCCTGAACTCCTGGATGACCCAGCATTGCACCGAAAAGTGCACACTCTCACCTATGCCAGCCATAGTGCCTGCAAAGATCAGCTACAACTGGTTATGGCTGTATTCCCACATACCCCATTTTAATAGTATGATATTCCTGCCTTTTGCTGTCATTGGACCATTTTGAAAAAGTTAAGCTCTGATAAGCAGTGTGCAAATCCACTGAACCAGTTTTAACACTGCTTAAAGGAGAAGTTGTTGAGCAGTGTTTAACTGTGTGGAAATCCACTTAGTTGAGCTACCTGCTGCTTAGCAATCATGTCTTGGTAATGGTTACACTTATTAAGCACAGCTGAGCATTGCTAACCATTGCTCACTTTTAAATGTTTTAATATATCAGAGGACTGATTTCATTTACTAAATGTGTATCATATACTTTACATGACATCCCTCTATATGCTTTCCTTACATTGGCAAGGGGTGTGACTAAACTGTATGGGGCACGTGTGTGTACATGGGTGGTTTCACATGTTAAATGCACTCTCATCTATTTTAAATGGTCGACTTTTCACAAAGTCAACTTTCATATGGCTGAGACCACATGATCAACTTTTGGAAAGCCGCCCATGAAAAATAAACACAAAAAATATAACAAACACTTACCTTAAAACTGTTAGCAGGGGGCAAGCCCCCCTGCACCCCCGTGGGGCACTCCACCCAATAACCTCCTGTAACATAAATATACAAACTCCGAGATTGCACTACAAGAGGGAAATTTTCCCATTCCACACTGTACGGAGATAGCGGTTCCCCATGATCAGCTTTTCAAAAGTCGATCATATGGTCTCGGACATATGAAAGTCGACTTTGTGAAATGTTGACCATGTAAAGTAAACCTATGCACTCACACTTACATTGTACATCAGCTACACTACCCTGGTTGAGAAAAAACAGTTGCTTCATAATTTAAGGTTACAAAAAAATGTTAACACTACTTTCCCAAAGAAAAATAAGTTGTTTGTCTTGGTACTCAAACCATGAATGGTTGCATGTAAAGCTAGGAGTCTAACCACTACACTACTTTGGCTTGCAAATTTTACCTATATATTTGTATTTATCTCCTTGTTTTTGGTATCGTGCGTTGTCCCTTGATTATTTCACTTACTCAGCAGCTATATATATTTTTTTAATAGGCTTGGACATGGTTGTATTTTATTCATTGGATATCTTCGCCACATACCTTGCTTTGTAGTTATATGTGGTAGTGGCAGCGGCTTTGAGAACATCAGAGGTATGAGCAGTCAGTTTCGGCTGTCAGTACTCCTGAACACAAACATCTCTGATTCTGATTGCTCTTGTCTTGCCTTGTTTTGTTTTGTTTTGTTTGGTAATGGATGCATGGGCGATGCATCATATGGTGAGTAGCTGCTACTATAGATTTTGGTTGCTTCTCAAGTTTATTAAGTATATTCTAACTGTTATTAGTTCATAAGTGCCGATGAGGCTTAAATGCCGATCTGTTTTGCTATTGAGGGCAGTTTTTTGACTTCTTTAGCTATCTGGTAGCTAAGTACCTCCTTTTAATAAGCTAAGATATGGTGGTAGTTTATCTGCCAGGTACCTTTATCACATATTTTGTCATGCAGTTTTATGTGAGAGTGACAGACATTTGGAGAGCTTGAAATGAATGAGTAACCAGTTTTGGGTGCCAGGCGATCTTGTATATGAATGTCCCTGAGTCCGGTTGTCCTTGTTTTTGAGTATTGTTGGAAAGTATGAGTTATGTTTTACATGGTGAATAGCCTTGTTACTATATATTATGTTTTTGTTTCTGTTTTGAGATTTTTACTTTCTAATTACCATTAGTTGTAAAGGTTGATTGAGGATGTTGTTTGGTTTTTAAGAGTTCGAGGTCTGATTGTTGTTTGATGACTGTTTTCAGTTTGTCTGAAGGGTCTAATATTATTCTTTCAGCAGCATTGTTTTAAAAGGCACATTACTCTTTGAGTCATATAGACTCCATGTTGTCTGTTGACCTAGTTTTATGGTTTCTTTTAAATGTCCAATGAACTCTAATGTGATATTAAGTGTTCCTTGCTATAGGAATACAACATTACTAGGAAAACGAGCATGGAGTAATATTACATTGTAATTTATACAAGTGTTTGGCAAACTGCAAGCTAATACTGACTGGCTTTAATTTATTTAAACAATAATGATTTAATGCTGTATCTGTTTTTACTATAGTTGTGTCATACATACATTGTATCTAAAGAGCACTGGATATTTCTGCCATTGAATGATTTTGAGATAGTATTTATATCACTTGTTTAATGTCAGGCCATTGCCGCTTTAAATGTAATACAAACTGTTTTAATTGATATTTAATTGTGATTTGGTCCTTTGGTTTTAAAAGCCAAGTATAAAGATAGTTTATTTGCTTTTAACATTTACACCTGATGTTTTATGGAAAAATAAAGAAAGTTTTACTTGACTTCTCCGTGTGGTGACTCCTGTTTGGATCCACTATTGGCATTTTGGTGGCTGCAGTTCTATATATATTTTTATTTCCTGTTTGGTGCTGCCGGCTACTTTTACTCATGGAAACAACTGATATTGAACTAGATTTTACTCCAGAGACAAGGACACCAGTTTTTACCACTTGGGACTTTATTAAATACAATGCTGATGACTCTGGAACTGAACAGTTTAGCGAATGCTACACTTGAATTTAACAAACTCACAAGGTCGTTTCAAGATGACTTGTATCAACTGCAAAGGTATGTGTGGCAAAGGCTTCATTTAGAAAATTATACCTAGAGGCGTGTCTTTTGTATGCCTTCATATGGTAACTCTCATCCTGTATTGTTGAGGAAGTGGCAAGACCTAAACATACAGTTGGGCTTCAGTTATGTGAACTTGTTACTGGAATATTTTGCCCCATTAACGGCATCATTAAGAAAGAAAATAGAGCTTCAACATAAAGACATCCTTGAGAAATTCTCCAGTGAATATTTCACTAAGAGACTTGATGATATCCTGAATCAAGTTCATTCATTTAGTGAACGTTTAAAAGTAGTGAGGCAGAGGAAGATTCAGAGAGATGCCAAAGATTTTGCC
Source organism: Protopterus annectens (assembly GCF_019279795.1). NCBI lineage: Eukaryota > Metazoa > Chordata > Ceratodontiformes > Protopteridae > Protopterus > Protopterus annectens. Next base: position 1,161,447,661 of record NC_056732.1, on the reverse strand, counting down.
ACAGGTCAGATTTTTATTTGGCCAAAAAATAATAATTCTCACTCACAAGGTGTTTCTACAATGACAAATCCAGACATGAACACTGACTCTGAGCTTTCCACTAATGTGCCTTTGAACAATGTTTCTTCAGACCCACTGCCATCATTACCAGCAACCAGTGTACAGAAGATTAACCCTACTACATATAATAATCAACCCTCCTATTCCTCAGTGGTTACGAATGATGCCCATTGCTCAAATGATACACCTCCGCCTAACCAGCAAGCTGCTGCCCCCTTTTTTTCTGCAGGCAAGACCTGAGTCTGCTCCCACAATGAACAATTTTTACCTTTTCCAGTGAAGGAACGGTGGCGTGGCTCACAGCAGAGGACCAAGAAAAGAAAAGTTCCAGCACCAAGGAAACAGCGAAATTGAACTCCTTTATATATAATGTTTCAACATACAGTTTATCTGACTCAGATGTTTCTCTTTTAGAGAAAGGTCTTAATTTTATACCTTCTCAAACAAGCTCCCTAATGACGCTTGGTTGATTTAAGACTGTTTTGCCGTAATGTTTCTCTTAAGGTTTTGTTTAGGAATAACAATGCGGTCAATACTAATGAGGTCAAACATTTCTTTAGAGTAAAGAGCAGCTTTATACCTAATATGCCACATAATGTTGAAAGCTTTTTAAAAATGTGTGAATCTGATTTTTATAGTTGGTTTGCTCAACATAAAAAAAGATGCTGCTTTTTTAACATGTCTAGAGCAGAACAAGATTCATTACTTTCTCTAAAAAGAAATACTGACATCATTATCAAACCAGCTGATAAAGGTGGAGCTATAGTTATAATGAACTCTGTAGACTATGACCTAGCTATGTTGAATCTTTTATCAGAAGATACTGTCTATGAGAGAATCAGTAATATAAAATGTCAGAAGATTATCAAAACTGTACATGCTGACTTATATGATCTTTTGTTAGGGGGACAGATTAGCTGTGAACTATATGAATATCTTTTTATAGATTTTCCGGTCATTCCCTTGATAAAAGGTTTACCCAAAATACACAAGGGCCTTAGGCCGATACCCATGTCTGGAGTAATAACTGGGTAACCTGTACCATCTCTTCTTTTGTAGAAAGTATCTTAAGACCTCTATTCCACATATTCTAAGTGACTCGTACCAACTAATTGATTCTTTGAAAGAACATGACTTCAAGAGTAAGGATGTACCATTGTTATTAGTGACAATGGATGTTAAAATCTGTTTACCTGCATCCCTAATGAGTTAGGGCTTCAAGCAATTGATGAGGTTTTGGCTACTTCGTCTGGTTACAGTAACAATAGGATGATCCTTATACACTATCTCCTTGATGTTATACTCAGTAATAATGTTTTTTTGTTCCAGGACCAACTTTATTTGCAAAAGTGGGGGGTTGCCATCAGTTATGCCAATTTGGTTGTGTATAACTGGGAACAAGAACATTTGTTTAACCATCCTGAGTTTAAAAAAGTGAGAATTTATAAAAGATTTGTGGATGACGTCCTCTTTGTATGGGATGGAACTGAGTCAGAATGTATTAGATTTGTTAATGAATTGGAGAATTCTTCCCCTTTTTTAAGATTTACAGTAGAGACCTCCCATGCTAAGATACTTTTGGATTTACAACTACAATTTAAGGATGACAGGATTATTACATCCCTATATAGGAAGCCAACCTGGAGATTTTAGTAGCATGCATCCGTATACCGTATAATATCTAGTCAAATGCATAGAATTTTTAGAATATGCCAGCATAGTGACTCCTTAGAGAGAGAACTAAACACTTTAGAGGCGTTGTTTAGAGAAAGGGTTATCCTTAAAATGTTTACAGATTGCAAACAGCGATTTATAGATAAATATTATAATTTTGGTGGTACAGCTGTTGTTAGAAATATAGGTGGCAATAAGAAATGCATTGCAGTTAAAGATAAGTTTACAGATAAATTAAGTTATGTCACTAATTTTACTAGTGACAGTCTCAATTTAAATAAGATCATTACTAGAAACTGGAACGTGTTGGTTACAGATACCTTTACAAAAACTATAGTTGGAGAATATCCCAGATTTACATATAGAACTTCTCAGAACATGAAAGAAATTCTATGCTCAGAGCATATATCTCCATTTAACAGCACTGTTCATGAAAAATTGGGTACCTTTCCATGTGGTGGATGTTCGATGTGCCCTTTTATATCTAATAAGATTAGTTTTATACATCCTGAAGGTATTTTTTCCTTTATTCCAAGATTCTATAGTGATTGTAATAGTTGCAATTTGATATACTTAGCTACATGTGATTTTTGTGACGCATTTATAACCACTGTTATGACATCAGGAAAGAAAAGAATCTAATGCCCTAGCTAAACATGTTATGGAGCATCCCAGTCATACTTTTGGGTTCAAAGTTTTGGAAATGTTTGAGCCCTAGAGCAGGAGATAGTAATAACCAGCTAGCCATTAGAGAACTGAAATGGATTTTCATCTTAAAGGCACATATGACCCCAGGTATTAATTATTCAGTATCTATCAAACCTGTTTTGGATAATCGAAAGAAGTATTGAACATCTAATGTATATGCCATTTGAAATTTAGTTTAACTAAATAACATGTTATTTTTTTATTAATTCTATAAAATGTTGAGAATATTATTATTTTTATTTTTAGTTTGATGGTTATGATGATGCAGCCATCTATATAGTAAGGAAATTCTTTTGATGTCAGTCATCTTTTGGACTTTTTGGCCTTGGTGGACATGTTATTCAACTCATATTTTTAGATGGTCTGCTTATGGTTAGATAGTAAAAATATTGTGTTTTCATTTTTAATAGTTATTTATGCTGTTTTGAATTAGGTTTGTATTTGTTTGAAATTGATTTTGAACACCAATTTGTTTTTGGTATCGTGTGTTGTCCCTTGATTATTTCACTTACTCAGCAGCTATATATATTTTTTTAATAGGCTTGGACATGGTTGTATTTTATTCTTTGGATATCTTCGCCACATACCTTGCTTTGTAGTTATATGTGGTAGTGGCAGCGGCTTTGAGAACATCAGAGGTATGAGCAGTCAGTTTCGGCTGTCAGTACTCCTGAACACAAACATCTCTGATTCTGATTGCTCTTGTCTTGCCTTGTTTTGTTTTGTTTTGTTTGTGGGTAATGGCCGAAATGCATGGGCGATGCATCATATGGTGAGTAGCTTTTGCTACTATAGATTTTGGTTGCTTCTCAAGTTTATTAAGTATATTCTAACTGTTATTAGTTCATAAGTGTTTGTTGGTCGTTTGGGATGCTGCCGGTCAAGCGACACTGCCCGATGAGGCTTAAATGCCGATCTGTTTTGCTATTGAGGGCAGTTTTTTGACTTCTTTAGCTATCTGGTAGCTAAGTACCTCCTTTTAATAAGCTAAGATATGGCGGTAGTTTATCCGCCAGGTACCTTTATCACATATTTTGTCATGCAGTTTTATGTGAGAGTGACAGACATTTGGAGAGCTTGAAATGAATGAGTAACCAGTTTTGGGTGCCAGGCGATCTTGTATATGAATGTCCCTGAGTCCGGTTGTCCTTGTTTTTGAGTATTGTTGGAAAGTATGAGTTATGTTTTACATGGTGAATAGCCTTGTTACTATATATTATGTTTTTGTTTCTGTTTTGAGATTTTTACTTTCTAATTACCATTAGTTGTAAAGGTTGTTGGGTGTTTGGGACATTGTGCGTTAGCGATATTGAGGGATGTTGTTTGGTTTTTAAGAGTTCGAGGTCTGATTGTTGTTTGATGACTGTTTTCAGTTTGTCTGAAGGGTCTAATGTTATTCTTTCAGCAGCATTGTTTTAAAAAGGCACATTACTCTTTGAGTCATATAGACTCCATGTTGTCTGTTGACCTAGTTTTAAACGATGGTTTCGCCGGTTTTTTAAATGTCCAATGAACTCTAATGTGATATTAAGTGTTCCTTGTTATAGGAATACAACATTACTAGGAAAACGAGCATGGAGTAATATTACATTGTAATTTATACAAGTGTTTGGCAAACTGCAAGCTAATACTGACTGGCTTTAATTTATTTAAACAATAATGATTTAATGCTGTATCTGTTTTTCGCGATACTATAGTTGTGTGTCATACACTTAATACATTGTATCTAAAGAGCACTGGATATTTCTGCCATTGAATGATTTTGAGATAGTATTTATATCACTTGTTTAATGTCAGGCCATTGCTTTAAATGTAATACAAACTGTTTTAATTGATATTTAATTGTGATTTGTCCTTTGGTTTTTCCTTGAGAAAGCCAAGTATAAAGATAGTTTATTTGCTTTTAACATTTACACCTGATGAAGCGTAGTTAACCTACGTGAAAGCGCTTGTGTGGTTTTATGGAAAAATAAAGAAAGTTTTACTTGACTTCTCCGTGTGGTGACTCCTGTTTGGATCTACTATTGGCATTTTGGTATTTATCTCCTATGTGATATTTAAGCTATGGTAAGCGGAGAGCCATAACGAGCAGACCACTTATATATGCTTAAACATTCCTCAGACTAGAAAAAAATATAATAATATTATATTACTATGTTATATAAGTGAGTATTATGGTGTTCTAACAAGTCAATGAGGACTGCAATCGGGAAATAAGGGCATTTGTTTGGCTTTCAGGCTTCTATCCTTCAGAGACTCCTGCTAATATGTATCCTGTTTTCTATCACATTTCCAAGAGTGTGAGAGCAGTTTTTCAGGTGTCCCTATTTTATCCCCCCCCCCATTATTTGTGCCTTTGACAACATGGACTGCTGCCAGGGAATATTGGCATGCATTTGCTTTCAGACTTCTACCCTTCGGTAATTCATGCTAATGCATAACCTGTTTTCTATCAACTTTCTAAGTTTGTGAGGGCAACATGTGTGTTGTGTCCCTTTTCTGGGATTTATCCCCCATTATTTGTGCATTTGCACACATACCCTGCTTTAGCAGGTTGCAGAGGTGTCATACAGCAATTTTGCAATGCAGGGTGCGTGTCAAAGAACCTGTCACACACCTCCTGCATTGCTTTCCTGATGCTGTGTGTATTTCAGTGTATGTGGACACTGAAATGATCATTTATTTCATTTCAGTGTCTGCGGATACTGAAATACTGGCATAATATTAGAGTAATTCTCTAATATTATGCCAGATCCTATTTTTCTGAGTGCAGGGGGTATGTTTAATGTTCGTGCACTACTTGAACACACCTCCTGTACTCATTCATGGTTCATGTCTGTATAAGTTCATAGGTTCATAGGTTCTTAGGTAGGTACTAGGCTATCGGCCCTGGGGCCTATACAAGCTCATCCAAAAAGGTACCCTGGCTTTTGCCACCCAAGGAAATTATTTTCCTGTGCCAATGTCGAGCAGAACCACAGAAGTGATCCCCGGGGTGAATTTCCTATTTCCCATCCAATCATCAAGATTTTTCTTGAAGATTGCTAATCAGGAGCTTTGTTTGATATAGATAGGTAGTTTATTCCAGAGTATGGGAAGTCTTTGGGACAGGAATCTATCCCTCCGGCATGTTCTGTTTATTGTGGTGACAAGGTTTTGGTTCCTAGAGCATGTAGCTCAGAGGGATTGGGGTTTCTTTAAGTGGAGCATGTCCAACAGCTCTGGATTTAACATAGCTTTGTATGTTAGGCAGTGATCACCTCTGAGTAGGCGATATGCGATGGAGTAAAGCTGGAGTTTTTTGAGACGGTCTCTATAGGGCATCTGTTTGAGGCCGGTAATCCTCTTTGTGAGGTATTTCTGCAGCCTTTCCAGTTGTTGTAGATGTCTTGTGAGGTACATACCAAAAGGGGAGTTGTACTCTATAATGGGTCTAATGAGTGATGAGTAAAGGGGAACAATGACCTCTTTTTTTATACATGAGAAACCTTTTGTGATGAGGTATGTCACGTAGAAGGATTTCCTGACTACTGTGGTGATGTGATTATCAAAGGAGTGACTACAGTCCACCTGTGTCCCAAGGTCTCTTATCACACTTTCAGTGTTAAGTATACTACCACCTATGTTGTAGTTCATGAGTACAGAGTTTTTAGCAAAGGGGATGACAATGCACTTTTTGGCATTGAGCTTGAAGCCATGGCTTTGACACCAGGCATCTGTCTCAGTGAGACCCTTTTGTAGGATGTCCACATCGTTAGGAGTTTTGATTATGGCTCCTAGTTTGCAGTAATCTGCAAACTTCATTAGCCAAAGACCTTTTGTGTTAGCCTGTACTTCAAAGAAGTAGATACCAAACAGGAGAGGACCCAGGACTGAACCTTGTGGTACTCCAATTGTCACTGGTCTGAAGTCAGATTTGGAGTCTGCTACTTTCACAGTGTGGGTTCTGTCAGTGAGCCAGTTGGCAACCCATCTTGTGACATAGGGATTTATACCTAGTTTAGTGAGTTTATCTATAATTCCAGAGTGGGGGATGGTGTTGAAAGCCTTGGCAAGATCTAGATAGGCTGTGTGAACCACCTTACCCTCGTCTACATCTTTGGTGACTGCTTCATAGGTTCATAGGTTCATAGGTTCATACTAGGCTATCTGCCCAAGGGCATTTATATGCCTAGCCCATAGTTATGTGGCTTTCGCCACCCCTTTAGTTTGAATAAAAACTATGCCTATCATTTTTCTGTGCCTCTGTCAAGCAGTGACACTGAAGTAATCCCTGGGGTATATCTGCGATCTCCCATCCATTGGTCAAGATTCCTCTTGAACAAGGCCAGCGAGGTGCTCTGCCTCACATGTACCGGGATTTTGTTCCACAGCATAGGGAGTCTCTGGGTGATGAATCTGTCCCTCCAGCATGTTCTATTTATAACCGTGTCAAGGTTTAAGTCTCCCGCCCTTGTGGTTCTGAGGGATCTAGATTTTTTGAGGTGAAGTGTATTCATCAAATCTGGGTTTGACATGGCCTTATATGTCAGGCACAGGTCACCTCTGAGCAAGCGGTATGAGATTGAATAGAGCTGGAGTTCTTTCAGTCGGGCAGCATAAGACATATTTTTGAGACCCTTTATCCTTTTGGTGAGGAACTTTTGGGGCCTTTCAAGCTGCAGCAGGTGTCTGGTCAGATACATTCGGCATTGTACTCAATCATAGGTCTAATGAGTGATGAGTACAGGGGACGATGACCTCCTTGATCTAGATGTGAATCCCTTCATGATCAGGTGGGCGATATAGAAGGTTTTCCTAACTACTTTAGCAACATGAGTGTCAAACGAAAGGCTACTGTCAACTTGGGTCCCCAGATCCCTGATGACTTTTTCTGTGCTCAGTGGATTGCCACCTATATGGTAGCTAGGGGTAACCTTGTTTTTCCCAAAGGGTATGACTATCCATTTTTTGGCATTTAACTTCAGGCCGTGGCTCTGGCACCAGTTATCCGTTTCTGTGAGGCCCTTCTGGAGGATATCTGTGTCAGATGTGACTATGTTTGCAGTCATCTGCAAACTTTGTCAGCCATAACCCTCCTATGTTTGCTTGTACTTCAGAAAAGTAGATGCCGAACAAGAGTGGACCCAGGACTGAGCCCTGTGGGACACCACTTGTGACAGGCTTTGAGTCTGACATGGCTCCAGCAACTCTGACCCTGTGGGTTCTGTCACTTAGCCAGTTTGCAACCCATCTTGTGATGTATGGGTTTACATTCAAGCTGATGAGTTTTTGATGATACCTGAGTGGGGTATTGTGTCGAAGGCCTTTGCCAGGTCGAGGTAGGCTGTATGGACTGCCTTTCCTCATCAATGGACTTGGTGACTGTCTCGAAAAAGTCAACCAAGTTTAAGAGGCAGGATCTGCCTTTGACAAAGCCAAACTGGGTTGGATCCAAAGTCTGCAAGTTCCCTATGTCTTTATTTATGAGTTCCATTATGATCCTCTCCATGGCTTTGCAGATAAGGCTTGTCAAGCTAATGGGGGTAATTTCAGGGTCTGTGGAGGCACCGCCCTTATGAAGTGGGACCACAGTCGCCATGATCCTGAGGTGAGGCTAAGATTAAACAGCTGTCCTAACTGTGGGTTTAATTCTCGTTGAGTTCATGAAGCACACAGCCGGGACACCATCGTCCCATGGATGCTGTGTTTTTGCCTTAGTGAGGGCAGTTCTCACCTGGGCGTTGGAGATGTTTGGGGCTACAATCCTCTGGAATAGATATCTCCTTTTGGGGGAGGGGGAAGTTTGCACTGAACCTGTCAGCCAGTATGTTAGCAATGTGTGTAGGTTCAGTAATTTTCACATCATTTTGAACTAATTCTGAGCATATCTGGGAGTTTCCTCCTAGGTTTCTAACATAGCTAAAGTAGGCCTTATGATTGTCTTTAGAGTCCTTGGCGATTTTTCTCTCAAAATTTGCCTTGGATGATTTTATGAGAGCTCTTAGTTTTTTACTTATAATGATCAAAGGTGTATTACCTTTCAAGGATTTTGCTCTATCTTGTAGTAGCTTCCTCCTTTTGTTGTAGAGCTTGTTTATGGCTGGGGTCCACCAGACTGGATGCTTGCCTTTGGTACAGAGAGTCTTAGTTTTGTTTGGGATTGCCTGATCCATGCAGTCCTGTAGGTGCTGGTAGAAGGCATTTGTACTCCAGCTTTACTCCATCGCATTCATAGAAGTCTATCAGGTTTAGGAGACAAGATCTGCCTTTTACAAACCCGAACTGAGTGGGGTCCAGAGTTTGGAGATTACCAATGTCTTTATTTATAAGTTCCATGATGATACGTTCCATAGCCTTGCAGACCAGGCTCGTCAGGCTAATGGGGCTGTAGTTCCTGGGGTCCATAGTGAATTCCCTCTTGTGGAGTGGGATAACCATTGCTGTGTGCCATTCAGCAGGCACAAAGCCTGAGGTGAGGCTATGATTCAACATGGTACTTAGGTGGGATGCCAGTTCATTCTGTAGTTTGTGTAGAATGCAGCCTGGGATGTTGTCTGGTCCCATAGATGCTGTGTTCTTGGCTTTGGAGAGTGTGGTTTTTACCTGTGTAGCCATGATTACAGGAACTTTGCATTCTTCTGGTATAGAGATGGGCTCTTTAGGGGGTGAGAGGGGGGTAAAGTTAGCACTGAACCTATCTGCCAGGATGTTGGCAATATCAGATGGGTCTGTATATTTAATGCCATTGTGCTGTAACTCAGAGCAGATCTGAGTGTTGCCATTGAGATTCTTGACATAGCTATAGAATGCTTTGTGGTTGTCTTTAGAATCAGTGGCGATTTTGTTTTCATAACTTGCTTTGGAGGATTTTTTTCAGGGATCGCAGCTTCTTACTGAGGCTGACCAGGGAGCTCCTCCACTCATGGGATTTTACTTCTTTTGCATCAGTTTCTTCCTTCTGTTGTACAGTTTGTTTATGGCAGGGGACCACCAGATTGGCTTGCTTTTTTTGGAGGATAGCATCTTGGTTCTGTTTGGGATAGCATGATCCATGCACTCGTGTAAGTGCTTATAAAGTGCAATTGTGCAGGATTCAGTAGTCGTAACTGCATTGTCCATCTGCATGGGTGTCATGAAGTTCACCACTTCTGCCTTAAGAATCATGAAGTTGGCATTGGAGAAATGTTTTACCATGGTTTCCTTAATGGGGGGTGTGGGCAGGATGTGAATAGCTAGGGTAATTAGCTTATGGTTGGATCGGACCAATGAGGCATTGACTTCAGGTGTGGAACACCGGTCACTCATGTTGGTAATGACTAGATCTAGGATATTGTTGCCCCTGGTGGGAATGTGGATAAGTTGATCCAGGACATTGGAGTTTATGAATTCTAGAAAGCGTTGAGTGAAGGAGTTGGTACATGAGTAGTTTTCCCAGTTAATGGTGGGGTAGTTGAAATCACCCATTATTAGGGTGTTTGGTTGAACCCTAATATTTTCCAGTACATCAAGAAAAGAGGAGTGGGAATCCTGGGGTATAGTGGGGGATCTGTAGCAAGGTACAATTTGGATTGTAGTTTTGCCCAGAGCTAGTTGCATTTAGATAACCTCGGCTGCATTAAGCTGAGCAACTAGCCTGGAGGTATGGATATCCTTAATGAATATGGACACACCTCCGCCTTTGGTGTTCCGGTCCAGGTTACATGGCCGAAAAGTGTGGTATAAGTTTTAGCCTGGTAGTGCAGGGGTGCTCTTTGGAGCCTTGAACCTGGTCTCAGTCACTGTAGGGATATCAATGTTCTCCATTTTAAGGAGTGCCTTGAGTGAGTGCATTTTTCAGATTTAGACTTCTAGCATTGAGTAGCATCACCTCAGTTTTTGCGTGCCTGTTCCTGTTACAGTGGTGAATTTGTCATTTGAACCTTGCCTAAAATAGGCACTATAAGGGCGGCAAGAACCTTAGCCAGTATACAGAATCCCAGGGGTGACAGCTGCAGGCCATCTCTGGCAAAAAATTGTGGTTTGTTGACCATGTCATCCCAGGCAGACAGATACTGGATCCCTTTAGAATGACAGCAGAAGCTTAGCCAATTGTTGAAGTCAATCATTTTGTGCTTGTACTGCGGCATCATTCTGGGTGATGGCAGAATGCTACTCAGGGCTAGGGTCATACCTGCCTTGGCTACAAGATCAGAGAGCTCTTCCATGTCTCTTTACATGTAGTCCAGGGAGGTATGTCTCAGGTCATTCACACCAACATGGACAATGACAGAGTCATATTTGTACTTGTTGTGGAATGACCTGAGTGCGTGGGTTATGTGGCAGATCCTGGCACCCGACAGGCAGCTGACAGTAACCTTCTCCTTGTTTAGCCTGGTGAGTGGGACATCAGTGTGCCTGACTATAGACTCACCTATGACTAGTGTGTTGGGTACGTTGTTTTGCCTTATTGGCTGTGGTTGAGTGGCACACTGAGTCTGCGTGCTATGTGTCATTTGGGTTGTGTTGGGGGGTGGAGGTTGCTTGCATTTCTGCTTTGGAGGTCTCTGTTGCTTGAGATTATTTTTGAGAGCCTCCGTGAATGTTTTTGTGCTTCTATGTGTGGATTTTGGTGGTGTAGATTTAGTGAGACTATGTGATGAGTGTGGTGTGGTGCAAGTGTTTACCTTCTCCTCTTGACTGTCAAGTTTATTCTTGGTTGCAGAGAACTTTACCTCCAGTTTGGCTAGATAAGTGCATCTCTCACAGGTTGTAGTGTTGGCTGGTAGGAGGAGAGGGTTGTCTGTGTACATGAGGCAATTTCTACATTGCCCCAAGATGCCCAGATTCATCAGATAGACAGGAGAGAACACTGGGAGCTGACCCTTGGACATGCCTGAATAAAAAACTATTTTCCTCTAGATAGGTGAGGAAAGTGAGTGCAAGAGCTGCTTTTCTGTAAGAAAGTGAGGAAGGTAAGTACTAAAACTGTTTTCCTCTAGGTAATGAGGAAGGTTGAGTGCTGTAGTAATTAATAGCTTATTTAGTGCTTACAACAAGTTCTGAACAAGTGCTGATCACAAATAAGAAAATTCAAGTGCTAAGACTAAGAATCTGTATCTGGATTAAACTAGTTACAGGAAAGGGGGGAAACAAGTGCAAATCCGGGCTTTTAAATCAGAAAGTTGAGAGAGATGGAAAAACTGCCGAAGTGGCCAATGACTACAATTTCTGGACCAGAACCCCTCCTTATATGGTAGATATGTTACCTAGTGCCTACCACTCCCACTGAAAAGCTAGAAGGCTTCCCTTCAACTCAAAAAGTTTGGGGGGGCTCAGAAGCTTACATGCAGTCCTTGATACAGCAAATCTGAATCTGGACTTCACTAGTTACAGGAAAGGTAGGAAAAAAGCTTAGATTTTTTTTTTTATATATACAGAATATTAGCTAAAACAGCAGTCAAAACAATTCAAATGCAGTACAAGCTAGCACACGTGAGTATGCAGCAATATTAGATCAAACAGTTTAAAAAATGCAATTAAATTAAAAATGACTAAAAACAAGTGCAAAAGGAATTTATTAGGTAGAATGAGGTAAAGAGATGGCACTGGGGGGAGTGTCCCAGATCAAATCTACAGTGGGGGTGAGCAACTGCAAAAGCCTCCAAATTTAAACAAGACAGGAATAGGGAGGGTGGGTAGGTAGGGAAAACCAGCACCTTCAGCAGAGATCTGAAAAACTATACAGTGAAGCAAAAATAACAGTGCACAACTCTGTAGTCAGCCAGCAATGATATAAAATTAGTCAAACAACAATTAACAGTACACAACTCTGAAGTGCCAGAAAAATATACTGAGCTATGTATATCTCCAGATAGTTTGAAGAGCACTCTGTCAGGACACAGGAATGTTCCAGCAATGATATGCAGCTCGCCTTCATGAATATGCAAGGCGCGCTACTGTGCTATATGGACACGAACCACTCCGTGCAATAATAGTGCTATTCTTGCCCAGAGTTTATTGAATCCCAGGGAATGTCTTTTACCCTCATATCACCTTACTCATGTGTCCTAAACACTATTCCTGCCACTAAACCTAGCCCTGAACATGAGGGTATTAGACACCCTTTTTTTTGCCAGTGCCACTATCCAGACAAATTATGACTGTGAGTTATTGGCATGCCTGTGTGTGTGTGTGTGTGTGTGTGTGTGTGTGTGTGTGTGTGTGTGTGTGTGTGTGTGTGTGTGTGTGTGTGTGTGTGTGTGTGTGTGTGTGAGAGCTTCGTTGTGTCTATCTGATCAGAAAAGGAAAACAAATTTCTCTTTTAATTGAGTTAAGGAGGTAGTCAATAAAATTAGTTTCAGATAACAGTTAAGATTTTTAGGTTAGATGAGTCTCAGCAATTTCTGTTCATGGGATTTCATAATATATATTTTCTTGCAAATAAACTCACAGAACCAACAAGAAACACAATCCTAAGAAGCAAATGGTCTATCAACCTAGATGTAAAAGATTTTGCTAGAGAGAAAGTTTTTTTTGTAGAAGTAAGTTTTTTTTTTTTTACCTAGACTGAAACTTTTTCTGTATGTATAAAACACTTTTCATCCACTAGGTAACCAAAGAACCAATCATTAGACAGCATTTGTCAGAATTTATTTTTTAGCTCTTTTCGCCACATACATATATATATATATATATATATATATATATATATATATATATATATATATATATATATATGTTATAACCATAAAGAACAATAAATGCCCCTTATTTACATGTGCATGATTTTGTGTCGTCTGCTTCTATTTTAATACATCATTTTGATAATTGAACTAATCCGTCTCCTTATTCCTCACCAACACAGATTGACTTAATCTTAGGAAACAAACTGGTCTATCAAATCATTAGCCCAGTATCTCTGCCAACCCCATCATTACAACTCCTCTTAACTCATACAAACTGGGAATATGGAATTTTCTCTATTATAAATATTGGATTTTTTTTTTTTTTTTGCAAATGTCTTTCCATATACTGTAGTCATTACTGAGCCTGCTATGAGTTTATTCACAAAAGCATCCAGAAAATCTATGGTGTATTTAGCTGTAAGCCTAAGACTGTCTTCATTACTATTGAAATACCGTATAAATTCCCTTGGTCATCCAGCCTACCATCCCATAACAGCCAACAATCATCAAGGAATCAACCCCACTGCTAAAAGTATGTACCAACCAAATTAAGAACTGCATTGTGAATCATTTGATGATTAAAATATCCCACATATAAATCAATATATCTATCCCCCACAGCTGTTCCACGGAGCTGTAGAAAATATTTATTATCAAAAGAGAAAATGTTCATGTCCAAGACAAATGCAGCAAATCTAATAAAAAAAAGAAAATCAGCCAACTCTTTAGGGTATAATCCACTGAATTCTGACCAAAACTGAATAGCAAATATACCCCTCTTATAAGAAATTGAAGTGTATAGGCTCTTAACATTAACAGTACAAAAAGAGATGGTATTAGAAATATGAATGTGGTCTAATTAATGAAGTAAACTCACTGCTATCTCTTACACTAGATCTCACATGGCTCAATACATTTTTAAGGTAGAATCATTGGAATTCCAGCAAATCCCTTTCAATGAGTCTTTATATCTCTTTATACACTTTAAGCATGAAATAAAGCCTTAATCTAGATGGTTAATTCTTTAAGTGCAATAGTGCTTTGTTAGTAATAATCATCTTATGTCCTATTTCTACTAAAATACGTGAAGAGTTTGTTTAAAAAATGTGTATGAGCTGCATATACTAATAAATATGTCTGCATACAATTTAGTAAGTTGTGTAAACACCTCTATATTGTAAACTCCGCAGCTGGAAATAAGCATATCCCACTTTATCAGCTTGTGGGATTGCCACACCAGAGTTCTTCAACAATCCAAAAACTTACTTTTTAGAAATCTTTAGAAGTTATATTTTGACCAAAATGTTAAAAAAAAATCATTAATAACAGATTTCATCAAAAAAAAAAACTCAGTGCTAGGGTGGTATGGGGGCTGAAAATCATATTTATAAAAAAAAATACTAGAATGCAATTAATGCTAGTGTCTATACCTCTGAAGAAAAAAAACAGTATTCCAAATTCAGATTTCTGGAAAACTGGTTCAATTCTGCAATTAACTTTTAAAAAATACAAAACTACTACGAATAAAAAATAAACCTTTATTTAGCAAAGGAAAACAGAGCTATCAAAGTTTCCATTTGTTGGACTGATAGCCAGATTGTTCAGAGAGTCTTGTGTGCTTTCTCTATCAGATCCCAAAACTTGTTGAATGTCATTCTCTTGACTTCTGTTTTCCATGTTTATACCTACCACATTTGCATTTAAAGATTGTCCTCTGTCCTCTAAGTGCTGTTTTTACTTAGGGATGGCATTGTTCACATCCAGATTGATGTCACTATTGAATGAAGAGAAGGAAGCTGATAAGAAATCAAATATAAGTAAAATAGATTTCAGTTTGGCCACCTCTCTTATGTTTCTGCCTAGTGGCATTGTTTTTAAAAGTGTCTTGTTCATTAACAAAATACACAGAGCATCTATATTTATCCTTCTTGTGTAAAACAGATTCTAAGGGAAGCCACAGTTGAAGCCACTTGATGGAGCAAAAATAATTCAAAACTTCCTTTAGATAAAATTGCAAAGAATGCATGCTCCAAGTACCACCAACAAGCTTTATTACAACAATATGATTTTGCTCTTTTATTCCTAAACTGGAACTTTCTCAAAATCTGCCCTTATACACATCACTTCCTTAAAAAGGCTTTTCTTAAAACTGTCACTCTTTAAAATGGAGAACATTGACATTTGTGCAGTGACAGAGACCTGGTTCAAAGCTCCAGAGAGCACCCATGCATTGCCAGGCTATAATTCATACCACACCATTCAGCCACCAAACCCAGACCGAAACACTAAAGGTGGAGGCGTGTGCATATTCATTAAGGATATCCACACCTCCAAGCTAGTTGCTCAGCATAATGCATCCGAGATTATCCAAGTTCAACTAACTCTGGGTAAAACCGCAATCCAGATTGTAGCTTGCTACAGACCCCCCACCATGTCCCAGGATTCCCATTCCTCTTTTCTTGATACACTGAAAAATATTAAGGTACAATCCAACACTCTAATAATGGGTGATTTCAACTACCCTACCATTAACTGGGAAAACTACTAGTGTACCAACTCTTTTGCTCAACGTTTTCTGGAAATCATCAATTCCAATGCCTTGGATCAACTTATCCACATCCCCACCAGGGGCAGCAAGATTCTAGACCGAGTCATCACCAACATGGGCGACCAGTGTTCCACACCAGAGGTCAGCTTCTCGTTGGTCAGATCCAACCACAAGCTAATCACCATAGACATCCACATCCAGCTCCCACCCCCCATTAGGAAAACAACCAAAAAAATTTCTCCAAAGTCAACTTAACGTTTCTTAAGACAGAAGCGGCAAACTTCACGACACCCATGCAGATGGACAGTAGAGGTACGACTGCTGAATCCTGCACAAATGCACTTTATAAGCACTTACACGAGTGCATGGATCATGTTATCCCTAACAGAACCAAGATGCTATCCTCCAAAAAATGGAAGCAAATCTGGTGGTCTTCTGCCATAAACAAACACTACAACAAAAGAAAGAAACTGTTGCAAAAAGGAGTAAAATCCCAAGATTGGAGGAACTCTCTGGTCAGCCTCAGTAAGAAGCTGAGATCCCTCATAAAATCCTCCAAAGCTAGTTATGAAAACAAAATTGCCACTGTTTCTAAAGACAACCACAAAGCATTCTATAACTATGACAAGAATCTCAATGGCAACACTCAGATCTGCTCTGAGTTACAGCACAATGACACTAAATATACAGAACCAACTGATATTGCCAACATCCTGGCAGATAGGTTCAGTTCTAACTTTACTGCCCCTCTCACCCCCTAAAGGGCCCATCTTTATACCGGAAGACTGCAAAGTTCCAGTAATTATGGCTGCACAGGTAAAAACCTCACTCTCCAAAGCTGAAAACACAGCATCCTTGGGACCTGACAACATCCCAGGCTGCCTTCTACATGAACTACAGAATGAACTGGCACCCCACCTAAGTACCATGTTCAATCATAGCGCCACCTCAGACTTTGTGCCCATTGAATGGCACACCACGATGGTTATCCCACTTCACAAAGGAGGGGACCACAACAGACCCTGGGAAATACTGCCCCATTAGCCTGATGAGCCTGGTCTGCAAGGCCATGGAACATATCATCATGGAACTCATAAACAAAGACATTGGAGATCTCCAAACTCTGGACCCCACACAGTTCGGTTTGTAAAAGGCAGATCATGTCTCCTAAACCTGATAGACTTCTTTGAAGTAGTCACCAAAGCCATAGATGAGGGTAAGGTGGTTCACACAGCCTATCTAGATCTCACCAAGGCATTCAACACCACCCCCTCTCTGGAATTATAGATAAACTTACTAAACTAGGTATAAATCCTTATGTCACAAGATGGGTTGTCAACTGGCTTACCGACAGAACCCACACTGTGAAGTAGCAGACTCCAAATCCGACTTCAGACCAGTGACAAGTGGATTACCACAGGGTTCAGTCTTGGGTCATCTCCTGTTTGGCATCTACTTCTCTGAAGTACAGGCTAACACAGAAGGTCTTTGGCTAGCTAAATTCGCAGATGACTACAAACTAGGAGCCATAATCGAAACTCCTAATGATGTGGACATCCTACAAAAGGGCCTCACTGAGACAGATGCCTGGTGTCAAAGCCATGGTGTCAAGCTCAATGCCAAAAAGTGCATTGTCATCCCCTTTAGTAAAACCTCTGTACCCATGAACTACCACATAGGTGGTAGTCTACTTAACACCGATAGTGTGATAAGAGATGTTGGGACACAGGTGGACAATAGTTTCTCCTTTGATAATCACATCGCCACAGTGGTCAGGAAATCCTTCTATGTGGGACACCTCATCACAAAAGGTTTCTCATCCAGAAAAAAGAGGTCATTCTTCCACTTTACGCATCACTAATTACACCCATTATAGAGTACAACGCCCCTTTTGGTATGTACCTCACAAGACATCTACAACAACTGGAAAGGTCACAAAAATACCTCACAAAGAGGATTACTGGCCTCAAACAGATGCCTTACGCAGACGAACTCAAAAAACTCCAGCTTTACTCCATCGCATATCACCTACTCTGCCTAACATACAAAGCTATGTCAAACCCAGAGCTGTTGGACATGCTCCACTTAAAGAAATCCCAATCCCTCCGAGCTACATGCTCTAGGGACCTAAACCTTGTCACCACAATAAACAGAACATGCTGGAGGGATAGATTCCTGTCCCAGAGACTTCCCATACTCTGGAACAGACTACCTATCTATGTCAAACAGAGCTCCTCATTAGCACTCTTCAAAAAAAATCTTGATAACTGGATGGGTAATAGGAAATTCACCCCGGGAATCACTTCTGTGGTTCTGCTTGACAGAGGCACAGGAAAATAATTTTCTTGGGTGGCGAAAGCCAGGGTACCTTTTTGGCTAGGCTTGTATAGGCCCTAGTTCCAAAAGCCTAGTACCTACCTATGAACCTATGAACCTATGTATACATTTTTTTTTATGTACAAGCAACATACCACATAGAAAGAAAAAAAACATATGCAAAAACGTAACTATTTAAAAGATATTTATGTAAATATTTAAATAACTATTTAAATAACTATTCAACCCATACATTGTAAAATGTATGTTAAATACATCAGGTTAATAATCAAAACTAATAAACAGCACAATCATCTCAGTGTAAATTCATAAACACATTGATTTAATTTTTAACACTGAATATAGTGAATGCATACCATTTTGACCAGGCAGATTTATTGCGTTCAACTGCAGTTGTCATTTAAGCTCCTTAATTTCTATTGTATTTTCTGAATCACCACCTTGGGGGTCAACAAGTATTTTTCCAAAATGCTAAGTTTGTAATTACAAACTCCAGTACGTATAAGACAATGCCTGTAAAGTGCATTATTTGAGTTTTTCTTTTTCACATCGTACATATGCTCATAAATTACTTGAACAGCAAACTGCAATATACACTATTCCTAAAGTTCTATAGTTGCCTTTAATGGTCTCGATTTTACTATTTAACTAGTTAAGTACCAGCTGTCTATCTTCTAGTATAAATGAAGATAATTTACATGCTCCACATTTTCAGGTGCCTTTTCCTCCTATTGAGTTATTTGTATATATGTTGTTGCATTCAAACATTTGCTTTAGATTGACAGCTGTTTTGAACATAAATAGCAGATCGGTAGCAAGGGTACTGGAGATTAAAATACTTGAACTTAAAATATTCCAAATTTTGTTAATAATATCTTTGACCTTGGAGGCATTTTTGTTGTATTCAATTATTAATGCTCTACTATTGTCTGCTGTGTTGGTGTGGATACTGTCTCCGGTACTGAACATGCTTTCCTTTCAAAGGGTGAACTAATACCTAAAAGTGGTTTGTAGCTCAAACTCTATTCTTATAATATGCCATGACTTATTTTTTGAATGAATTCTAGTGGGAATCCTCTTTATGTGAACATTTGTTCTAGTACTGCAAACTCACTAATAAGATCTTCCCTGTCTGATGTCATCCTTGCTATACAGACATATTGCCCTATGATGTGAATTCTTTTTTGCCTTTAGGATGACAGCTTTGAAAATGTAAATATGAATTACTAAAAGTTAATTTTCTGTAAATCATAGACTTGAAACCAATTCCTTCATTACCTATCATAGTATCAAAAAAATTATTGTTGTGTTTATTAAAGTTCCAAGTAAATATCAAAAACTGAAGTAGAGTTATTTAGATACCAGCCATTATTATCAGGGAGTATTAAGTAAAGTTTACAGTGTTAAAAATAGGTAGATTTAAATACATGATCTCTGGGATTCAGTAAAGTCTATGTAGACTTCACTCGAAGACTACATGGAGTTTACATGTGTGCGTGGCGAGCAGCAGTGCCAATTATATATTTATGCCATGCACCACGTTTAACTGTAAACAAGCACAGTTTCATGATCGCCAACAGTGTTACCAGCCAGGCAACCATGTAAAGCAACACAGATAGCAAACCTGTTTACCTCAGAGCACAGTAGTATAGTGGGATTGCCACAGTGATTACCAGGTCTTAACATATAGTTATGTATATGGTCCGAACACAGTACAGGACAGTGTATACAGTGCAGAGTATTGTTAAATCCTATTCCAGGCATTCTATGCAGATATTGTGTAAATGAGCTGTAAGGGTACATGGACCGCTATGTAAAACAAACACTCAGGCATTGTGTGTGCATTGAACAAGGACACACAGATGAGTTGTAGGAATGAACACAGGAAAAGAGGACAAGTGAAACTACCTAGTGTACAGCAGATGAGGAAAACAGTTGTAGCAGGAACACCAATTCCATATAAATATGGTAGAGTACGGACTACACAGAGGAAATGTGTATTATATACTGTGACACAAGATGATATAACAATGGGTAAGATGCCTTTGTGAGATAAGCATCCTTACATGAACAATGAAGAGGATATCTATCAGGGATGTCCTATACAATTGGATTAGGGTGCATATTGTGAAGCTGTCCAAATTGATTTGTCTGAATATGAGTGTAATCTCAGCAGAGATCTCCAAAAAGTGGGACACAGGTAAAGGCTAATGGACAACAGTAAAAGAAGCACACACAATCATGGACAATATCTGAATAATAACACCAGTATTCCCATGTCTCTGACATAACATATGTGATTCTGAGTGATCAGAGATGGTACACACTTG
>NC_056732.1:1161382358-1161419858 GCF_019279795.1 Protopterus annectens | reverse complement strand
GAGACTTCTTTGTAGACCAGGCACAATCTGCCTCTCAGCAGGCCTGTATGATGCTGAGTAAAGTGACAGGGCTTTCAGTCTTCCCATGTATGTCATGTTGTGGATGCCCTGGATTCTCTTGGTCAGAAACCTCTGTGGTTTCTCCTGTTGCTGCAGGTGTTTTGTAAGGTACATACAGAAGGGAGCATTGTACTAAAATATTTGTCTGATAAGGGTAGAGTACAGTAGCGCTATGACTTCCCTGGTCTTGGATGTGATGCCTTTATTTATGAGGTGAACAATGTAGAATACTAGAATTCTTTTCTTACCACTATGGACCCATTGTGATTGAAGTTTAGACTGATATCAGTGTGTGTTCACAAGTCTCACACCACTGAGTTTGAGCTTAAAGTGGTACTATCTATATCATAATTAGCAGGGACTACTTCTTGAGCAAAGGGGAACGTTTTTTTGCATTAACTTTCATTCCGTGAGTTTGGCACCAATCATTTGTCTGTGTCAGCCCTTTCTGTAATATGTTTACATTGTTGTGGGGCTCTATATTACTGTGCCCAGTTGACAGTCATCTGCAAACTTGGTAAGCCACAGGCCAAATACCTTCACCGGGACTTCAAAAAAATAGTTTTCAAACTGTAGAGGGCCTTGCACAGATCCTTGTGGTACTCCACTGGTAGCTTGTCTTCTGGTGGAGGTGGACTCCACAGCTTTGACAGTGTGCATTCTGTCGATGACCAAGTTGGATACCCATCTAGTAATGTATGGGGTAATGCCCAGATGAAAGAGTTTCTCTGTGATACCTGAATGGAAGATGGTGTCAAACACTAGATTTAATAAGCAAGATCTACCCTTGACAAAATCGAAGTGGGTCAGGTCAAGAGTTTGAAGATCACCTATGTCCTTGTGGATAATGTCCATAATGATTATTTCCATAGCCTTGTATATAACACTGGTTAGGCTTATGGATTGGTAGTTCCCAGGGTCAGTTGATGGATGTGTAGGCATGTTCAACTATGAAGATAGTTCTAATTCTGCATGTTACTAGATTGATATGCATTGCATATCACACAACATTTGTTATTAAATTATGTATTGTAGTTGACATATTTATGAACAAGTACTGATAAACTAGGGTTACAGTGCATGGGGGAGGCAACACATGGTGACATTGTAAATATGTGATGTATTGTTAGATAGGGCCTTTAGTTTGTTATGTTTCCAAATGTAGTTTCAAAACATTAAGAATAAATGGAAAGTAATCAACACTAATACATGCTAATAGTTACTTTGCATAGTGCAGCTGTGGGCAGAGGGTTTGCTTGATGATTGGCAAAGTGTTTGCGCTTGCGAGATACACATTTCCATTACTTTCCCTGTTTGCGCGTAGTTAAGCAGTGCACAAACATGAGCCTCATTTTAAAATTCTGAGAGTTAGTATTCAGTGCATGAAACATACCTGCTGCTTAAATGAGTCTGTGGCAGCAGGTATAAAGGCATTAATACATTTCTTTTTGAGCCCAGATGATAACCGTGTTGGAATCCAGGTGTAATTAATAATTTTATATAAACAGTGATAATGCAATGACATTATTCTTTATAGTACATTCAGCATGTGTTACTCTGTGTTGATGTAGCGCATCAGGGTTAAGCGTCATTGTGCAGAGCTAATCATTGCATTATAGAGCTGCTGACTGTCGTTCGGCATTGGTGCCTAGTGCCAAACTCCATGCAAACACAGAGGCCAGAAGGTAAAAAGATCCATTGTTTTTTTGGTACTTATGTGTGTTGTGTGTGATTCTATTTTTTGACCAGATTATAGGTGTTAAAATGGTCAAGCAGAGGAAGAACAAAGGAAAATCAATATTGGAATGTGCAAGAGGGCGGTAGGAAAGAACCATAGCTATCCATTTTTTTCAACAGTGTAAACTGAAAATATGTGCATAATATTTGATGAATTTAGACTGTCACCTCCAGTAAAAGGGGTGACGACATCATAATCATGTTGTATAGCCAATTGGACCAACTCAAATGTGTCAAAAAGACATGTGTGCTATGTATGAGACAATATTTATTTTTGGGACAGGTGCCCATTTTTTTTTATTCAGTAAGAGAGGAATGCTGGATAAGGGATGCTGGCATTTCTGGGTCAGATAAGTTGGGTAGGTGAGTAAGCAATTTCAAACAAGCAAGACAAACAAGACAATTGCAAATTAAATGCTGAAAAACTTGGTAAGAACATTCATCTAAATATGTACTTTTATTTTATATATTTAGATGAATGTTCTTACCAAGTTTTTCAGCAATTAAAAATTTGTACATGTATCTATTTATTTAATAGGAGTGTCTTGTGAAAGTTGTATTTAATGACACTTTAACTGTTTGCATTTCTAATGGCCAAATGTATTGGCTAATGAGTTAATGATTCAATTTGTTTTGGATATACAAACAAAGTGTTTTTGTATGATTAATGTTCCACTGAAGGCGAATTGCTGAGGTACCTGGACGTGCTATTACATGAAAAATTTTCTTCATCTTGTTGCTTGATTTTTCCTTCCTTATTGGAATTTGGTGTTTTTCAGGTTAGTGGTGTGTTTTGAAACCTGTGTTTTTTATCATCATTCAGAAATTGGTCAGGTGGAGGCCCTCAATCAGAGAATTGTGGTTACTACAGCTTTAGTGCCTTTTGTCTCTGGCCATAGCCAAAGTGTGGGTGAGGTGCCATTCAGGAGGGTTGCTAGGGGTGCTCAGAGAAGGCCTGTTGCCCATTCCCTCATGATCCAAGTGTGTCTTCCAGTGCCACTCAACATATGTTTAGGGCCATCTTTCAGGCATAGACATGTTCCCATAGGTCCTGCAGAGAAATGCTTAGGGTTATATTTGTGGCACAGGCTGACATGTATGACTGCCTCCACTGTGTTGCCAATTAAATGGATTGGATGAATGACACATTGAAATGGGTGGTGTCTGTGATGGAATGTCTGCTGGGAGTGGGTTGGCATCCTTAAGGGCGTAGGTCAGCCACATAATCTGCTGTTAGATGATGTGACCATGCCCAGTCATGCTCCCATAGTGGCACTACTCCAACTGATCCATCAGTGGTTGAAGTGTCCACACCCAGACATGGCTGGCCATGGGATCATGGTCCTGGGCATCCTTGTGAAGGGAGCTCATCCAGCAGATATCAAACACTTTCATGTAGCAGCAGTGCATCTGATCGTGGGTGTGGATGTGCCACTGCAACTCTTGGCAGAGCCTGTTTTGGTGGTGGAGTACAATAATGATGAACTTCCAACTCTTCCATGCACTGCTCACACCTGTCTAACATACCAAGATGTAGCGGTAGCACAGAGTGTGGCTGGGTTCATGCAGACACACTCACACCAATTTCACCTGGGGGACCCATACAGATACACACACAACAATTACATGGTTCAGCCGTGAAGCTTTAAGCTCATTTTGTCTCGCTGGCCATTTGTTATTTTATAAATATGTCTGCCTGCTTCTCTTTCTTACTCACACACAATCACTGTCCTTTTGTGTCAGCCTAGGCTTAGGCTTCCTGCGCCCTACACAACGCACTGTGCAATTGATGATAACTGTGCCATATTCCTGTTTTCTATCTTTTGGATTCAGGGATGCATAACATTTGTGCCTGATGCTCAGGTGCATAGCTGACTTAGTGCTTAGTATATCTGCATTTGTGATGTTGATTTTATAATTGTACCTTTGACTTATATTGGTCTTAGAAAGCTAGACAGTTGATAGAATCAAACATTTTTTGCATCAGTATTGTTAATGATCTTGTGAGGACTGTGAAGTTTGTGACGTCTGAAACTGAAATGTGTCTCATTACTTTCTAACTTCTCTCTTTAATGATTTTGCAGTACAAAGTATGGTGCTAAACTAAGAACATTTAGTGACCCATCAGAACTTATGAGAGGTATGACTGTCTGAATCTTTGATACCTGGGGCCTACTACTTGATAATGGACACATATAAGTCACATAAGTCTCTGCTGTCACATGTTAAAGTAACTTCTGTAAAAATTACCCACTTATTACTTGTTTACATTACCAAGTAACAACATGCAAGGATAGGCCATTCATTCATATTATTAAACATTACACTCCAGATTCATCAACACTTACATTGTAAATCCAGCAGTTACAACAATTTTAGTTCAGGGCTGACTCTGTCTGATGCTAGGAGAATTTAGCCATTACATAAAGGGTGCCTGTACATTTCTGATGGATCTCATCAGCCATGGTTCCAGTGCATAACTGCATCCCCCAGTAAACGACCCTGTGAGATATCCCCCTGAGTAAACATTGATACAGTTGGAGGTGTGCCAGATATTTGAGTTGTGGTAACTGCCTGGGTTGCCAGCACATACATTCAGAATGATTCCCTAGGCATTACACATAACTTGGAAGTTAATAGAGAGGAGCGCCTTCATTTCTAAATGTGTGCAATATATGGTACCCAGTACTTCATGTTGTGTGTTACAGGGTAGAACTCTTGCATATTTGTGGCCTTGTCCTCAAGGAATACAGGAAAACTATATGTGGTCACTTGTATGCTGGAGCATAGCATTCAGGAACTGATGGAGAATCCTGGATGCTGATGCCTGTGACACCCCCCCCCCCAGCATATCCTCTGTTGGTGTGTGAAAGGACCCTGTAGTTATTAGTCTACATGCTACACATACCTTTGCTCCTCTGCTATTGGTTCACCTCGGTTTGTCCTGGTCTGAGTTGAGGATGACAGAGGAAGCATAATTCCTGTAGTGTGTCTCTATCTACCCTGTAGTACTCTACAATTCTGACATCATGTAGATTGTGATATGTTTAATTGGGTCTGAAAACTCTCCTCCTTCTTGGCCATAGTCTATTAGCAGCAGCAGCAGCATTAACTTTAGCCTGTTGCACATAGACATAAATTAAAGCAACAACAGCCCCTGACATTGTTTCTGTGTAGACTCCTTCCCATGTCTGTATTCCAATAGGTTTTGGAATTCACAGGGAAAACCAGCACAGAGTCTACATGGTTGCTTTATAGCTTGTTGAATAGCTCCTGCATCTTGGATTGGCTGATTAGCATACAATTCAACAGCTTATGCTGTAATTAACATGCCATAGTGTTTACCTTGTTTGCATGGCTCTATACATCATGTAAAGCTACTTACTGAATCTAAAACAGTATGCTGATATGTGCGTGCCATGACCAGCATACAGTGCAAACAGACCTTGTAGGCTTTATTAAATCTGGCAGGTTGTTTTTCCCATGCCAGCAGTACCAAACTGGCATATACTGAGGCACAGACTGTGCCCATGGTTACCTCTTTGATTTGATTAAAAAACTTCTCTTCAAAAAAAATTGTAGTTGTTGTCTAGTACCATGGTTATTAATTCTGTCAAAAGTTTAACCTCTATGTTGGGCAAAAAAGAACACTCCAATAAGGTGTTGTAAAGTAACTACATACCTTTCCTATTGGATATACGTATAAATAAGACTACAGCATCCACGGTTATAAATCCATCTTTGGATCATAAAGCTGGAGTAAGTCTACTTTGAAATACCCATGAATATTTTACAAAATTATTACAAGATTATAAAATTAATAGAGTTTTCCCTTACAAAACACAAAAGGTGCACGAAGGTTATTATACACCTTATCAACCAGAAGCTGGAGGGAAAAGTGTCATTAATAGCAACCATTCTCCTAATAGATAAGAATTTGGAAATGGTCAGGGTTTTCCAGAACTCAGGAGATCAGAGATGATAGTAGCAAGAGTCTCACACCCTAGGACCCAGGTCTCAACACAGATCCCCATCTCCAGTGCATTACAAACAATAGAACAAGCAAGGCAAGGGGAAAGGGGAACAAAGGGAATTGAAATGGTAATCACACAGCAGGAGGATGGGGTTACACTATCATTCAATGGATATAATATTTACAATTACAGTCACGTTAAAAATTACCCCAGATCATTTTAATTTATTTTCAAGGTGATTCAAATACATGCCAGCACCTAGGTTTAATATTGTTAATTCATGTATTGAACTTAAATTGTTTACAAGAAAACTGCATTTGGCTGCTTATTTTAAAGATACACTAGGAGGATGTCTTACACAACTAAAACCTAGTTTTGAGAAAAAAAGTACCTTTAGCCCCCCCCCCCCCAAATGCATCCAACTATACAAGCTGTGATGACCCTCCACTGCCAACCAATATGTGATATGGATATCCCACCACTGCCAACCAATATATGATGCAGATATCCCACCACCTCTGGGCCAGTAATCAAGGATCCTCAATCCTCAACACTAGCACCAGTGGGGGATGTTCACTGGGAGGAAAACAGATATACACACAGTATTTTTAGCTACAGTTCTCTGCATCAAGTAAAAATTTCCCTGAAGAGCAAACAGAGACCACAGTCAGTCCAGGGCTGTTTTCTCCCTCTTTCTCCAGATCTCTAGTAAGACTCCCCATTGGCACAGCTATAGATTTGTGTCCTTAGCCAGGGTTTCAAGCCAAGTCCTCCAACATTTTCTCTGTCCAGCCAGTGCTTCATGTCCCTGCTCAAGTAGCTGACACACACACACTCTTGGAGATTTGTTTTGCACACACACACACACACACACACACACACACACACACACACACACACACACACACACACACACACACACACCTGGGAAAGGCTGGCACAGGTTTACTAGCTATGCCCCCTTCTGCCCAGAACCCCTTACCAGCTTATTTAAGGCCCTTAACAAAGGATGTCCAATTTTACTGTTGAATATTAATATTAATACAAATGGTAGTTTGACGAAGAGCAAGGCTATTAGAAGTGGCCCATACAGTGTCACCAAATAAATATGCAAGTACTCTCAAACTTAGATATCTCTACAAAGATCAGCCACAATGAAAGGTTTAAATATATTTAAAATAAATAATAAAAGAACAAGAAAATACTAATTATATAATCACAGTGACATCAGAGTTCAAAAAACATGAAATATTTAAAATAACATTGAAGGACAGCCTCAGACAAATAAGGAAAAACAGTATCTAAATTAAGCTTCGCTATATTCCTGACTGTATCTAAGAGAGTTACTATTCCCTACTTACTTAATAGAGCAAGTCAAATGATTTGGTGAATGGTTCCTCTTGTTGTCATGCCAAGACAGAATACAGACTGCTCTGTCTCACTCAGAGACTTCTCAAAATAATATCTAAAATATGAATTATTTGGTAGCTTGCAGAATAACATGACTTCTGGTCATCTGATTTCTAGTTCTCATGCAACCCCCCAACCCCAATTGCTGGAAGCTGGCAGGACTTAGCACCTACCTGTAAAACTACATACACAAGAGGTTTTGCTCAGATCTTTGGCAGGTACTGGAAGTCATAAAACAACTGCATACCTTCACATTTTCAGAGTAGTAATTAGCTCACCCCCAAAACAACACAGAAAGCTTCCTAGTACAGACTTTGGGTCTCTGGCTGCATTGAAACCTGTAAGATAGTATCTTTATGACCTAGCTCATAAAGTGATTTAATTTCAGATATTTATCTAAAGTTTGCTGGACTGAGGTTAACCCTCCAGTTTCCTGTTAAAACATATACATTTACACAATTACAATATTCCATGGACATTTATGTTCCCTCTAGTAGGGTACACTATGGATACATTTCAAACACAAGCACTTTAAAAATACCTTTTCAAAAAATATCTGTACAAATCAGTTTAATATACACATGATACACAGTTCTAATACATTTGTAACACCAGCATCTTACATAAATCAGTTTGATATTCACAAATGACATATAATTATTTACAAAATGGCAGCTAGCTGTGCTGGCAGTACCTCTTTTCATCACACAAGCATTTGGAAAACCCTGCTTTAAAGATTATTATAGGTTAGCAGCACAATAGAAACAGCATACCATCAATAATCTTACACCAGGGGAAATACAAGTTCTTGATTCAATGAAGAATGATAAATGAGGATTATGTGACCAGACAAGGTGGGCAATTATGGTGAGTGTCTTACAGTACTCTGTAGCAATTTTTGAGATGTTATATGATAGTGAAACATTTGTAACAGTCTCAAAAAATGAGATCAATATTGCCTACTATAAGATAGATACATTTTTGGATGAATTACTATTAGATTGTAGGGCTGATATAAATGCACACATTTCTAATAAATAAAACTATTATTCCATTTTTTTTAATTCCTTAGGTTCATAAAGGTACAGAAAACCTAAAATATCTACCAAGTTTTGCTGCCCGTGGGTCAAAAACATACTTGCTACCTTCATGGACAGGAAATTGAAGCCAATGGGTAGTGAAAATTCTTACTTACTAAAAGATTCATGGGACTTTCTTAGTAAACTTACTCCAGCTTTCTGGTCCATAGATGTTAGATTTCTAACTGTGGATGTTGTAGACTTATTTACATGTATACCCAAAAGGAAGGTATGGAGTTAGTTTACAACAGCTTGTTGAAGTGTTCATTTTTCATCCAACATAGAGGTTGAACTTCTGACAACATTAATTACCCTAGAACTAGACAACAACTAAATTTTTTCAAACGGGAGTTTATTAAAACAAATAAATGGAGTGGCCATGGGAGTGGTCTTTTCCCCAATATATGCCAGTTTGGTACTTCCAGCATGAGAAAAACAATATGTATTTTAATCTACCTATTTTAAACATTGTGAACTTTACTTAAGTTACCTTGATGACACCTTTATTTTATGGGCAGGGACCACTGATATTATTAACCAGTTTGTTCAATATCTGAATAACTCTACTTCATTTTTTTTTAATTTACTTGGAGCTTTGATAAACAGAACATGAATTATTTTGATACTCTGACAAGTAATGAAGGAAGTGGTTTCAAATCTAGGATTTACAGAAAATTAACTTTTAGCAGTTCATACATACATTTCCAAAGCTGTCATTCTAATGGACAAAAAAGAAATTTAGTGAAGGGTCAGTATGTCCTTATAGCAATCACGAGATCAGACAGGGACAATCTTATTACCAAATTTGCAGTACTAGAACAAATTGTTCACACAAAGAGGCTACCCACTTGAATTCATTCAAGTTATGGCATATTACAAGAATGGGGCTGAGATACAAACCACTTTCAAGGATTAGTTCACCCTTTGAAAGGAAAAAATGGCCAGTACTGGAAACATTATTCACACCAATGTGGCAGACTATAACAGACCATTAATAATTGAATATAACAAAAATGCCCCCAAGGTCAAAAATATTATTAATACAATTTGGAATATTTTAAGTTCAAATATTTTACTCTCCAGTGCCCTGTCTACTGAGTCATATTTATGTTGAAAACAGCTGTCAATCTAAAACAAATTTTTGAATGTAACAACATGTATGCAAATAGCTAAATAGGGAAATGTACCACAAAACGTGTAGCATGTAAATTATGTTCATTTATATTTGAAGATAGAGATGGTACTTAACAATGGGTTAAACAGTAAAACCAATACCATTGAAGGTTACTCTAGAACTTTAGGAATAGTGTATTGCACTTTGTAAGGGCTGTTCAAGTTTTTACATTGGTAAAGCCAAACATGCATTAAATAAAACAATTTATGAACATATGTACAATGTGAAAAAGAAAAACACAAATAATGCACTTTATAGGCATTTCCTTACATGTATTAGGGTTTGTAATTACAAATTTGGCATAGTAGAAAAAATACCTGTTGACCCTCAAGGTGATGATTGGGAAAATATAATAGAAACTGAGGAGCTTAAATGGCAACTGTGGTTGAATGCAATGAACTACTGACAATTCATGCAAGTAAGGCCAGGTGCATGGCAAAAAAAAAAAAAAAAACAATTGCTATACACCAACACGAGTCAGCACTCCTCATACTATGGTGAATAGATAATTAATAACTTGCACAATTCCTTACTAAGCAAATATTTTTTACTAAGCAAGCATAACTTTATTCTGCCATAACAGCATACCATTTTCTGCTTAATTAGCCTTCATCAGTGCTTCAATACCAACAAACAACATTGCAAGTCTTAAATATATATCTCTTACAAATGAATGGTCTCTTACAAATTCTCATTAAGTCTAGGAGCAAACATAGTTCCCAGCCTAATAATCCAACCTTTTTCTTTAATATTTAATATGGTGTGCCAGCCTCCTTTATTATCCCTGTTTAACATGATCTTATCAATAATAACAAAATGAAACATTGCAGTTTTGTGCTGTAGAGTATATTTATACAAAGCATTAGTTCCTCTGGCATATCTAATGTCACTAAGATGTTCAGAAATCCTGAGTTTCAATGAACATGAATTTTGTCCAAAATACAATGTTGAACAACTGTATGTGACCAAATATATGACCAAATCTCTATCACAATTCCCCAAAATACTAATTTGATACACTTTTGATGTGTTAGAATATGAAATGCACACACCCTTAAAATCATATTTACAAAAACTGCAATGACCACAGGATGGCAACCTATCACTACTGCACCCTTACAGTCAACTGTCCCAAAGATTGTTTAGCTAAATCACCTTTCTTATAGTGATTAAACAATTCACCCAAAGTCTTACCCCTTCTAAAATAAAAAGGACATGCACCAGGTAATAAGCTCTTTAAATGACCATCCATCAATAGAATGTATAATATTTTTGAACCAGATCCATACAAAAATAGTGTTGCAACCAAAATTTGTGATAAGCATAGAGGGTTCAATCAAATCTTTTCCTGGTAAGTATTGTAGTAATTGCTCCCTATCAACTTTTCTTATTGAATCACAGACATTCTGTACATCTGATTGCTTAAATCCCCTATCACAAAACCTCCTCATCATGTCTTGCATTTCAGTATTATATACTGATTCAGGAGAACATATTCTTTTTAATCTCATAAACTAAGATTTTGGTATATTTGCTATAACATGTAGGGGGGGTGACAACTACTGACTTGCAAAAGAGTATTTACCTGGGGGAAACTTCCTAAAGATATAACTACTCAAAGTCCCATCTTCCTCAACAGTAACTAGGACATCCAGGAATGTAACCTGCTGGGGTCATGATGTATACTGAATTGGATACTCCATTTATTATCATTAAGGTATTCCACAAACTCCAACAAATATGTAACATCAGACATCCAGACCAACCAACAATCATCCAAATAACATCTGCAAATGTCCATAGATTCTAAATAAATATTGTGGGACTCATCATAAATAATCTGTTCTTCAATAAAACTCATAAAAAGGTCAGCATAAATGGGTGAAAGTGACGCACCCATAGCTGTACCCTAAGTTGTAAATAACATTCCTTTCTGAAATAAAACACATTTGTTGTTAAAACATGGTCAGCCAAACATAGTAAAATGTGTTAAAACCCAGGCTATGTATTCAACCAATATTCTAAGGCCAACAAGCCTGCCCATTGAGGAATGTTTATGTTTGCTTAGTAGGCATTGTGCTAGTTATTAACTTTCTATTCACCATAGTGTGAGGAGTGCTGACTTGTGTTGCTGAATGCAATAAACCTGCCTGGTCTAAATTATATGAGTTCAATATACTTAGTGTTAAAAATGAAATCAATGTGTTTATGAATTCACACTGAGATGGTTGTGTTGATTTTAATTTTTAATTGTTAACTATGCATTTAAATACATTTTACAATATATGGGTTACATGCTAATTTAAATATTTACATAAATACCTATTTAAATAGTTACAGTGTTGTGTAAGTTTTTTACTTTTTACTTGGTACGTTGTTTGTACATAAAAGAAATGTGTACGACTTTAAGAAAAAGTGTTATTAAGGAAGCGATGTGTGTATGATGGCAGATTCTAAAGAAGTTCTACTTTATAAATGAAAGCACTTAATTGTACTGTTGTAATAAAGCTTTTTGGTGGTATTTGGAGCATGCTTTCTTTGGAATTTTATCTAAAGGCAGTTTTGAGATACTTTTTGCTCCTTCAAGTGGCTTTGGCGGTGGTTTTGTTTAGTTACTAGTTTTTCCAAAACTGTTCACTATATCAGCTGAAATAGATTTCAGTTTGGCCACCCTCTTATGTTTCTGCCTAGTGTCATTGCTTTTAAAAGTGCCTTG
The DNA here is from genome assembly GCF_019279795.1 of Protopterus annectens. NCBI lineage: Eukaryota > Metazoa > Chordata > Ceratodontiformes > Protopteridae > Protopterus > Protopterus annectens. Next base: position 1,161,407,708 of record NC_056732.1, on the reverse strand, counting down.
TTCATTAATAAAACACACAGAGTATCTATATTTAACCTTAAAAGTGACATCCAAGCAATCTTGAATGTCTCTGTCAAATTTTCTTTTTTTTAACTGTCCTTTGTTCTAATTCCAGATCTAGAGTCTGAATTGTCTATGCACATTATATCTTCAATGTCTCTGTTAAGTTCTCTTTTTTAACTTCCATTTGTCCTAAGTCCAGTTTCAGAGACTGAATTGTATGTGCATAATATAGTTCAATGTCTCTGTTAAGTTTTCTTTTTTAACTTCCATTTGTCTTAACTCCAGATCCAGAGTCTGAAATGTCTGTGCATAGTATATCTTCAATGTCTTTGTTAAGTTTTCTTTTTTAACTTCCATTTGTCCTAACTCCAGATTCAGAGTCTAAATTGTACGTGCATAGTATATCTTCAAAGCCTCTGTTAAGTTTTCTTTTTTAACTTTTTGTTCCAACTCCAGATCCAGAGTCTGAATTGTCTCTGCATAGTATATCTTCAATGCCTCTGTTAAGTTTTCTTTTTTAACTTCTTGTTCTAACTCCAGATCCAGAGTCTGAATTGTCTGTGCATAGTATATCTTTACTGTCTCTGTTAAGTTTTCTTTTTTAACTTCTATTTGTCCTAACTCCAGATCCAGAGTCTGAATTGTCTGTGCATACTATATCTTCAATGTCTCTGTTAAGTTTTCTTTTTTTAACTTCCATTTGTCCTAACTCCAGATTCAGTCTGAATTGTCTGTGCATAGTATATTTTTAATTTCTCTGTTAAGTTTTCTTTTTTTTTAACTTGCATTTGTCCTAACTCCAGATTTAGAGTCTGAATTGTCTGTGCATAGTATAGCTTCAATATATCTGTTAAGTTTTCTTTTTAACTTCCAATTGTTCTAACTCCAGATCCAGACTCTGAATTGTCTGTGCATAGCATTGCTGAGAAAGACTAAGTACTTTATATTTAAGCAATATTGCTGCTTGACTATGTAATTCAAATTAGAAATGTTTCTCTCATAATCAGACTATGAAACAATCAGCAAATACAAAAGAGGATACATTTTTATGGTATGCCAGCATTGCATGAAAACATTATCCTCTAAGCCAACACCTAATTCAGCTCTTATTGGGAGATCATGTGGTGTCAAATTTTGCTCTTTATAAACTTTAAGAAGTTTATGATGACAAAGGTTAGATCATTATCTTTTGGAATCCTTGAATAAACCATTAAACATGTTTACTCTTCTTATCTTCATCACAATATTAGTTACTGAGGAGCTTCCACTGCAAACTCCTGTGCAGAATGTGAACTGAAACTAGTAAAAAAAAGCTAGTAATTCCTGTATTCCTGTAATCAAGAGGTATTATCTGCAACACATAGAAAATCTGCATTCAAGTCATTTACATCTACTGGGGTGACCATAATGTGTGGAATAATCGACCAATTCAAGTATTTTGATAATGAAACATGCAGCCCACCCCAGTAAATCAAGTCAGTCACAAAAGACGTACAACACCACACACACACACACACACACACACACACACACACACACATCAATCTATCTATATCTATCTATATGTATATATATATATATATATATATATATATATATATATATATATATATATATATATATATACTTCTACTTCATTTGTCCTAACTTCCAATTGACCAATTGACTGACACCCATTTGAATGAGACCAAATGACTGAAATTACATTTGACTGACAAGTATTATTGGCAGTCTCCAGAGCACTGTAAGGCAAGTATATGGAATATGTCCCCTTCCCCACTGTAGTGTGACCCTGGAGTTAGAATATATAGTGTTGTGGGGGGCAAAATTACTTTTGTTTTACTAAGCAATATTAAAGCAAAACCACACAATATAATATGGCTATGACCCCCACACCCCACTAACTATATATTCTAACTCCAGTTAAAGTACCTTTATGTCTCATGATGTATAGTATCTCCTTATTTATAACCCTACGTTTAATTTTTACAAGTCTTTTTGGTTTCTAATATCAGGGTGGAAATGGGCCCCAATCCTAAGTTAGACTACAATTATTGTTCATGAAATTAGCATTGTTTCAGTCTTTGTTGTTAGCCAAGACTGCTCTTCTCAGCACCCACAATATGCCCAAATTTGCCTTCTTTTGTAATTTTGTAAATCATCCTGGAATATCCCCTTTTACTTCTTATCCCTTGGATAATGATTTTTTCATTGCCATGGCTAACCTGCATAGTGGATTATTACTGTTTCATGGTCACTGTAACATAATTGATCAATATATATCTTATACATCTGTAAGCAGTCCTTTATCCATGAATGTGGAATGTTGCCAAATGCTCTTCTTTTGCCATACATAAATTCTTTTTTTTTTATTTAGCAACAAATGATCCCTTGATCCATATGAACATTTTTGGTACCCCTTTGTTCTATTGTCATAACTGAATTTTAATGATACTGAGATGTTCCTTGAAGGATAGTTTATTTTTAACCATCAGAGTGGTGGCTCATGGCATCGGACTGCCGGATTGCAGCCCCCCCCCCCCCGCCAGCTGTGTGAAGAAAAAGGAAAGACACAACTTGTAAAATAAAATATATTTTAAATAAAAAAAAAAAAACTGGCTGGGTTGCTATAAAACGAATCCGACTGACTCGCAAAGTCCCGGAATTCGAACTGTGCATGCTTGTTGCTTGACGAGTTCCGTTTTTTTTTTTTTCTAAAACTGCTGCCTGCTGGACTGTCTCAGACTGCTGTAAAGGCAGTCCAGACTATGGAGAGTTCTGCATCAGTGTGTGATGCCCAGAAATCTGTGTGGAAACCACACAGTAAAGTGGAATGGGGGCAGACTGCCACGTCCGCAGTCACATACATGGCGTGAATGGAAGGATGACTACTGATTGGTTCTCGCTCTCTTTCTAAAAAAAGAGAGTGAGAAACAATCCTTATTAGCAGGTAGTGCAGGACAAGGTACTTTTGGTAACTCTTGTAGCTACCATACGGTACGCAGGTACTAATGCTGCCTAGCCTAAGCCTATTGCTAATTTATTATGATCTTATCTAATCTACTCTATCTGACTTTCTTTGGGTGCTTGCTTGCAATGGAGAGGAAATATTCTGGATTCTCAAGTCCTTGACTAGCAGCCAGCCAGCAACTTAAAAAAAAAGCCTTTACTCGTGACGGTTGGAAACGGTCCTGGACAGTCTCAAACTCAATCACTCATTCATTTTTCTGAGGTAAGTTAAGTGTGTCACCTCATGTGAAGTCCAATAAAAACAAGAAACCAAGTGATTATGTTTTTGAATTTGGTTTTACAATCTGCAATTCTAAGACACTGGGCAGGATTCATGAAGGCTTGCACGGAGTCTAAGAGTAGAGTAAGACTCCAGCAAGCCAACATGTCTGCCGAGCAATCCAGGAACAGCCGGCAGGGGCGTGCAAGAGAGCTCCTAAAATGACTCTTGCACGGACAGGGTTAGTTTATGCAAATTACCTCATTTGCTGCTGAAAGCTATGCAAATGAGGTCAATTTGTGATCCAGGAAACACTAACCTGTCCGAGTATGAGTAGTGTTATTTGCAGAAATGTACTCGGTTGGCAACTGAGTACCGTTCTGCAAATAGCAAAACGGAGCTATGACAGCACCAAATAAAGGATGCATTCAGATATATGGCCATTGGCATTTTTATCTGTTGCAAAATAATAAAATAATATTTTTTTTTCCCTCGATCTCTGATGTTTAAGCATAGCGCAGCACCGTGCAAACGTGCGGCGCTCTAAAAACAAAAAATAAAAGCCATAAATAGGGATTTTATTCAAAATATTCACCTGCCATGCAGGTGAATGGCAGGCTGAAGACAACATGGCTACTGAGTAGTGGTTGCTAAGGGGGGAAGCTCAGTCTGAGAGATGTAACCAAGCATTAGTAGGCAATTAATAATGTACAGTTTAAATTAAAACAGAGGTTCAATTTAACTCTAGCAATGTGGTGTATTTAGCTAGGTGCCAATGTTGCCCCGCATTTTATATTGGCAAAACTGAGCATAGATTCCATGACAGAGTCTACAAACATCAGTATGCAATATCCAAAGGAAAACTGATAATGCACTAGCAAAACACATTCAGATTTGCAAAGATAAGTTTAAATATATGATTATAGACCAGGTAGCTTTAGACATTAGGGGAGGACCTTTACCTTTACATTTAGAGGAACTGGAATTGTTTTGGCAAATTAATTTGAATGCCTATAATTACCCTCTACTAAATGAAGCTTGTTCTATCAGCTGTATTTTGAAACTGAAAAGTCTGCAGAGATGAATTGCGTGTAATATTTTTTTAGCATAATTAGTATTTAGTTTAGTAGTGGCAATTTGTAGTATCTTCTGTATTAGTGAGTACTGCTAATGTTTATTTTATGTATTATAATATTTTAATTAGTTATAAGTAAGTGATGAGTTTAAAATGGAAAAAGATTTAAGTCAAACAGCACTTAGAAAAGTCAGATTTTAGAATTATTTAAAAGATTTTAAAATATTGTTGGTTCGCTATCTACTGTAAGTATGCTTCACCTTCAGTAGCTAGTAGTTGTTTTTAATGAGGGAGTGTTTCTTTAAATAAATACTGTTGAAGTTGTTTGCTTTGATTGGTACAATGTACCATCTGTCACTATTTAACTGCATTTTGCATGGTTTGTTAGTAATCTGATGAAGTTTGCTTTGTAAGCAAATGAAAAGCACCTCATTTCAACAGTTTTCATTAAAATAGTGTTTCAGACTCAGCTTTGCTTGCCTTTCCTGTGCTGTATGATACTTGCCATGTTGTATCTGTAAGTCATGTAGCTATCCAATCATTAAGAGTACATTGATATCTAGTTGTTTAATTTATTGATGTTTTGTGTATGACCCTGTCAAATGCTGAAATTAAATCTTTATAAATTATATCACAGCAGAATTCATTCATAGCTGTTATTATATTGTTATAGAGCATCATGTTACAGTTAGTAATAGATCTATTTACAACACATGCATGCTGACTTATGGTTTCAAGTCCCAACCTATGCAATTCTGGCAGTAACTTATCCAGTATTACTGTCCCCATAATTGTTCCACAATATGAAAATAGACTTAAGGATCTATATAACTCTGGATTTGTCTTACTCCCCTTTCCCTTAAAGACAGGTTTAATAAGCGCATCTCTCCAATCTTGAGGAATCTTCCCGTATTTATATGACCTAGTAAATAACAAATATAATAGTACTGTAAGTTCTTGCTGAAGTGTTCTCGGGTCATTATTACTAATTTAGTCTCCTCCCTGTGCTTTGTTTGGATCTAGTTTGCACAGTTCTTTTTCAATATAATCTAATTTGATTCTAGTATCTGAGGTTACCTGGATGTCACTAGGATGAATTATCACCCCATTTATGGAGACAAACTTTTTGCATAAGATTTTATAATTATATCTATAATGTGTTGTATCTGAGAATAAATTTTAGAGTTAACACCCATTTTATCAGTTTGCTTATCTTTACTTCTTCCACATCTTATGCATCTATAAAAAGGTTTCCTATTACGTTCAATATCTTTATATGCATTTTCTTCAAATTTTTCTTAATCATGTCTCACACTATAACAGTACAGAAAACAACCACATGCAGGTAAAGACAAAGGCTGTATGTTTCCAGGCTCCAAGGTTTTCACTCCAACGAAAATAATACTCCAGTAATAAATATTTGATCCTTTATTCAACCGCTAGCACCTTCTCTGCTTTATCAAACTACATTGTGCCATTACAACAGGTAGTATTTAAATACACTTCATTCAAATGCCATTGGTTCACATAACTATCTTGTAAAATTACATCACAACTGTTTAAATAATCTATTTAATACTATTAAAAATCCTAAAACTATTTAAAATTAAAATAAAAAACTTTTTTAAAACAAGCAGAACATATATAATACCACAAATCTTATGGTCTATATATTCTTTTATTTTTAAGTATGGGCTTCATTTGAATTCTATCATTCATACCAGGGGATTTATCTGCTCTTAACCTAATAATCCATTTAAGTTCACACTCTAACAGATATGCATCTAAATCCCCCCCTCTCATACTAGATTTTACTTCTTGCATTACACTAAAACAAAAATCATGTTCCGCTCCCATTTGTTTAACATGCTTCGCTAGAGCATTATTTTCAGCACCTGTCCTGATTGCATATACATGTTCCCCTGAGCTGTCTACATGTTTTACCTACATAGAAACCTGCACAGGAAACGCATCGGGCAAGATAAACAATATTTGTACTTGTGCATGTTGTATTAGTTTTAAAAGTATATTCAACCTGCGTGATTGGGTGATGAAAAATTGATCTAACATCTATATATATGCACTGTTTACATTGACCACAAGTAACCGTATTCCTATCATCTATATTCACTATTGGCCTTTGGACTAATGGTTTATTACATAATTTCATTTTCAGGTTCTGTTTGTTTTTAAAGGTGAACCTAGGGGCCTCTCCTACTAGCTCATGTAGATCATCATCTAGACTTAAAACTTGCCAGTGCTGTTTAATGATGCCAGTTATCTTACTCACATCTCTTGTAAAATATAGTGGCATTCTAAGTACTTCTTGTGTTACCTTCTGATTTTGTCTCACATGGCTATCCCATTCGGAGAAATATGGTTTTGCTATTCCATCTCTGTGCGTCTCCATTTCTTTCATATACCTATTTATATCATTAAAGTTGTACCCTCTCTCTAAAAGCCTGTTCCTTAGTTCTAAAATCTCCAATGAATATCTCTGTGCACATGGATTTAGTCTTGAGGCCCTCATTAGCTGTCCTTTAACAATATTATCAAATACATATCGTGTAATAAATTGTTCCTAAAGCAAGGCTTCCTATAAATAGAGGTATTCAAAAGTCCATTAGTCATTCTATTAATCTTCACATCTAGGTATGAAATTTCTACTCTAGAAAAATTCATAGTAAACTTAAGGTAACTCGTAACACTGTTAATTTTCTCTTCAAACTGTAGCAATGAGGATTCATTTCCCTTCCAAATGAGGAAGAGATCATCCACAAAACGCCTATAGTACCCGACATTATTCCTAAAATCATCTATCTGGAATAAGACTTCTTGTTCCCAATCTGCCATTACTAAATTGGCGTAGCTATTGGCACACGAGGTGCCCATAGCTACGCCATCTTTCTGTATATACATATCCTCTCCAAAAAGGAATATATTATTATCAAGTACTATTTCTATAAGGAGAGTCAGTATATCTATAAAAGTTTCATCATAGTCACTATTCTTCTTTAAATAACTCTGGCATCTAACTACACCTTCCACATTAGGAATGACTGTAAACAGGCTAACAACATCTAGTGTTACTAAAATAAATTCTTCAAAGTCACCTACTTGTTTCATATACTCATATAATTCAATTAAAAACTGTTTACTATCTCTTAGGACATATTTATTTTCATCGACTAATGGTCTCAAGAAAAATTCCACTAATATAGAACATGGTTCTGTTAACCAGCCTTGCCCTGCTACAATAGGGCGCATCGGTGGGTCAACTAATGATTTGTGTACCTTCGGGAGGCCTTTAATCTCAGGTAATCTAGGATTACCTACTTTTAGGTACATACATAAGTGCTCCGGTATCAACTTACTTTGATATAAATCATCTATCGTATCATGGACTTGGAATACCTTATTACATATTTCGGTTAAACTTATCACACTATAGAATCCTTCATCACTTAACATCCTTTTCATACTTTCAATATAACTTTCTTTATCTAGGACTACTACAGGTCCTCCTTTATCTGAGGGTCTAATCACTATGGTGTCATCTCCCATTAAGTCATTCATTGCTCTTCTTTGTAAATACGTCAAATTATATCTGGCTTTTTTATCACCTTGCTTGTTCCCATTATAATATATATACATATCATTCTCTACCAACTTGTAAAATGTCTCCAATAAAGGGTGTAATATTGGTATATATAAACTATTGGGGCGAAATCTTCCTAACCCTTCTTCATTATTATTAGTCCCTCCATAATCCATTTTCAACTGCAATTTACGTAGGAACATTTTCAAGTCTATAATAGAGTCGGTGATATTACTGTCACATGTGGGAATAAAACTTATCACACTACAGAATCCTTCTAAAAGAATATATAGACCATAAGATTTGTGGTATTATATATGTTCTGCTTGTTTTAAAAAGTTTTTTAATTTTTATTTTTATTTTAAATAGTTTTAGGATTTTTAACAGTATTAAATAGATTATTTAAATAGTTGTGATGTAATTTTACAAGATAGTTATGTGAACCAATGGCATTTGAATGAAGTGTATTTAAATACTACCTGTTGTAATGGCACAATGTAGTTTGATAAAGCCGAGAAGATGAAAGCGCTTACTGTGCTAGCGGTTGAATAAAGGATCAAATATTTATTACTGGAGTATTATTTTCTGAGCCTGGAAACATACAGCCTTTGTCTTTACCTGCATGTGGTTGTTTTCTGTACTGTTATTTGTGCTACGAGTTGCAGGAAAGTTAATCGCTTTGGTGGTGTTGCTGTGTTATGTCTCACACTATACTTAATTTTTTATCCAGCTTGTTTATTTCAATTTTCAAAGTTGTATTTTGACCTCTCTTCCATTTATTATATGTTTTTGTCTCTCACTATTATTAGGTATCTTGCTCTTATGGAAGTATATTCTTCTGACGCTATATTCCTAGATCATGATGTGACATAAGGGAAATACTGACAGCCCAGCTAATTGGAATTTTGTAAATAATTATATGACATTTGAGAATATTAATATTATTTATATAGAAATGTATCAAAAGGAGACACTGCCAGCCCAGCTATCTGGAATTTTGTAAATAGTTATATGTCATTTGTGAATACCAGCATGATGCAATTATAGGTTCATAGGTTCATAGGTTCATACTAGGCTATCTGTCCTAGGGCATTTATAAGTCTAGCCAGAGTGTGTTTGACTTTCACCACCCATTTTAAATTAATTTTGCTATGCCCTTTTTCCAGGTTAGTATACTGTGCCTCTGTCTTACAGAGACACACAAGTGATACCCAGGGTAAACATACGATCTCCCATCCACTCATCAAGATTCCTCTTGAAGAGAGTCAATGAGGGACTCTGCCTAACCTGGACTGGGATTTTATTCCAGAGTGAAGGGAGCCTCTGGGTTATGAATCTGTCCCTCCAGCATGTCCTATTTATTTCAGTGCTGAGGTTCAAGTATCTCGAGCACGTAGCTCGATGGGATTTGGATTTTCTGAGGTGCAGCATGTCCATTAATTCCGGGTTGGACATGGCTTTATACATCAGGCACAGATCGCCTCTAAGCAGGTGGTATGCCACTGAGTAGAGCTGGAGTTTCTTTAACCGGGCAGCATGTGGCATCTGTTTGAGCCCTTTGATCCTCTTGGTGATGTACTTTTGGGGTCTTTCCAGTTGCTGCAGGTGTCTGGTAAGGTACATCCCAAAAGGGGCATTGTACTCAATTATGGGCCTGATGAGAGATGACTAAAGAGGCACGATGACCTCCCCTGATCTAGATGTGAATCTCTTCATGATTAGGTGGGCTATATAAAATGTTTTTCTAACCACTTTGGCCACGTGGTTATCAAATGAGAGATTGCTATCAACTTGGGTCCCCAGGTCCCTAATTACTTCTTCTGTACTTAATGGATTACCACCTATGTGGTAATTTGTGGGCACTTTGTTTTTGCCAAAGGGGATGACTATACACTTTTTGGCATTTAGCTTGAGGCCATGGCTCTGGCACCAGTTGTCTGTTTCTATGAGGCCCTTTTGGAGGATGCTTGTGTTGGCTGGAGAGTCGATTATGGCTCCCAGTTTGCAGTCATCTGCGAACTTGGTCAGTCACAGTCCTTCCATGTTGGCCTGTACCTCCAAGAAATATATACCGAACAAGAGAGGTCCCAGGACTGAGCCTTATGGGACACCACTTTTTAACTGGTTTGGAGTCTGACATGGCTCCAGCATTTCTAACCATGTGGGTTCTGTCCTTGAGCCAGTTTGCAACCCATCTAGTGACATATGGGTTTATATTTAAGCTGGTAAGCTTATCTATAATGCCCAAGTGGGGTATTGTATTGAAGGTTTTTGCGAGGTCCAGGTAGGCTGTGTGGACCACCTTCCCATCGTCAATGGCCTTGGTGACTGTTTCAAAGAAATCAACCAGGTTTAAGAGTCAGGATCTGCCCTTAACAAAGCCGAACTGGGTAGGATCCAGTGTCTGTAGGTCCCCAATATCTTTACTTATGAGGTCCATGATGATCCTTTCCATAGCTTTGCAGACCAAGCTAGTCAGGCTTATGAGGCGATAGTTTCCAGGATCCGTTGAGGCACCACCTTTGTGGAGAGGGACCACTGTTGCTGTATGCCACTCTTTGGGTGCATATCCTGTAGTAAGGCTGAGATTGAACAGTAGTTTTATGTTTGGGTTTAGCTCTTCTTGGAGTTCATGTAGGACGCAGCCCGGGACACCGTCTGGTCCCATTGATGCTGTGTTTTTTGCTTTGGAGAGGGCGGCTATTACCTGAGCATCTGAGATGTCAGGGGGACAGCACTCTTCTGGGATAGATATTTGCCCTTTTGGTGGGAAGGGTGAGGAGAAGTTTGCGCTGAACCTGTCCGCAAGGATGTTGGCAATGTCTGTGGGTTTGGTGTATTTTTTGTCAATCTGAACTAATTCTGAGCATATCTGGGAATTCCCACCCAGGTTTCTAACATAACTAAAGAAATACTTGTGATTATCCTTAGTGTCCCGTGCAATTTTTCTCTCGAAGCTGGCCATAGATGATTTTATGAGTGCCCGTAGTTTTTTGCTAATATTGATCAGAGATGCCTTCCCTTTTTGGGATTTTGCTATATCATGTAGTAGCTTCCTCCTTCTATTGTATAGTTTGTTTATGGCTGGGGTCCACCAGACAGGATATCTGCCTTTGGAGGATTGGGTCTTGGTTTTATTTGGGATTGCATGATCCATGCATTCCTGAAGGTGTTCTTAGAATGCGTTTATAAAGGATTCTGTGGTCTGGGCCATATTTTCCACAGGCCCGGGGGCTATGAAGGATTCCACCTCGGTTTTGAGGAGTGTGAAATTTGCTTTAAAGAAGTTTTTCACTGTGGTTTTCTGGGCAGGGGGTGGGGTCGGGATGTGAATATCCAGTGAGATTAGTTTATGGTCTGATCTTACCAGTGAGGGATACACTTCTGGTCTGGAGCACAGAGTCTCCATGTTGGTGATGATCAGGTCCAGTATGTTTTCCCCTCTTGTGGGAGTGGTAACAAGTTGTTCCATAGCATTTGAGTTTATAAATTCTCAGAACCTTTGGGCTAGGGTGTTGGAGCTAGAGTAATGCTCCCAGTCTATGTCTGGGTAGTTGAAGTCGCCCACTATAATGGTGTTTGGAGAGACCTTCATATTTTCCAGTGTCCTCAGGAAGGCTGAGTGGGATTCTTGAGTTTGGGAGGGTGGTCTGTAACAGGCTATAAACTGGAAGGCAGTTTTACCCACTGTTAGTTGCACATGGATAGTCTCTGATCCTTCGTGCTGTGCCACCAACCTGGAGGTGTGGGTATCTTTGATGAATATTGATACTCCCCCTCCTTTTGCGGTTCGGTCCAAGTTTTGGGGCCAAAAAGCATGGTATGAGGTATAACCTGGTAGTGCTGAGGTGTTCTCGGGAGCCTTGAACCAGGTTTCTGTTACTGCACAGATATTGATGTTCTCTATGCTAAGGAGAGTTTCGAGTGCATGCATCTTGAGGTTTTGACTTCTGGCATTGAGTAGCTATTACTCTTAGTTTCTTGTCCCTTGTGATACCTATGGAGGTGGGTTTGTCTTTTGAGCCTTGCCTAAAAAAGGCACTATGGGGGTAGCAAGAGCCTTTGCTAAAATCTGAAAGCCCAGGTGAAGCATCGTGGCTTGTCGAGCATGTCATCCCAGGCTGACAGGCATTAGATCCCCTTTGAATGACACCAATACTTAAGCCAATTGTTGAAATTGATCATCTTGTCTTCATATTGTGGCATCATTCTTGGTGAGGGTAAGATGCTACTCAAGGTCAGGGTCATACCGGCCTGGGCTACATGCTCAGAGAGCTCCTCTATGTCTCTTTTCATGTAGTCCAGGGAGGTACGTCTCAGGTCATTCACACCAGCATGGACAATGACTGAGTCATATTTGTACTTGCCTTGGAGTGACCTGAGTGCTTGTGTTATATGGCTGATCCTAGTGCCCGACAGGCAGCTCACTGTGACCTTCTCCTTGTTCAGCCTGGTGAGCGGGATGTCAGTGTGCCTGACGATAGAGTCACCTATTACAAGTGTATCAGCTGTGTTGTTTAGCCTTAAGGGCTGTGACTGTTCAGCACACTGGCTTTGTGAGCTATGTGTTGCACGTGTTTTGTTTTGGGGTAGTGGTTGCTTGGGTGTCTGCTTTGGATGTCTCTGCTGCTTAGGCAGATTTTTATTTAGAGCCTCCAAGTATGTTTTTGTGTGTTTTTGTGTTTGGTTTGCTGTCGTGGTAGGTCTATGTGAGACTGGAATTGTAGTGCATGTGGTTTCCTTCTCCTCCTGAGTGGTTATGCCAGTACTTCATTGAGAGAGCTTAGCCTCGAGTTTGGCTATACAGTTGCATCTCTCATATGTGTTGGAATTTGTTGGGAGGAGGAGAGGGTTGTCTGTGTACATGAGGCAGTTGTAACATTGCCTCAAGAATCCCACATTCACCAGGTGGACCGGAGAGGAGATTGAGAACTGACCTTTGGACATGCTAAAATAGTATTGGGAATTCCTTTATAATTGAAAAAAGGGCCAATGGGGAACAAGGTACTCAAGTGGAGTTTGTGAGGTTGTAGTGCTTTTATTTTTTTAGTGCTGACTTAGTGAGCAAGTGCCAGGTAACTTAAATGCAATGTGTTACAGGTAACTTAAATGCAAAAATGACAAACAGTAACTTTCTTTCAAGTGAAACAAGGAAATAAGTACAGTAAGCAATGCAGATATCACTTGGGATCCACAGAAGCATTGAAAAGCCATGTTTTAGGTGGAATTAGCGTTTCAGTGAAATAACAAGCAAACAAACAACAAGCATACAAACAAAGCTAGATTCAGCAGGCCTGGATCTAGTCTATACTACAGCAAACAAGGTGTACCAATTTCAGTAAGAAACAGTTAAAATATGCAGGCACTATAAGCCTTTAACCAGAAATTCCCAGCTCAGAAGGGCAGAGTCCAGCCTCTCTTCCCACAAGAGTGCTGACCATGGACCTTCTTAATGTAAAATAACTGGCCTGAAGCCCAAGTGCTTAAACCAGAACTAATACACTTTTAGAATAACAGCACTGAGCCCTCAATTAGCAGTTCCCAACTTTGAAGGATGTAAGCTACCTGTCCTGCCACCACAGTGCAGGCCACAAACCTTCCTAATGTAAAACAACTGGTCTGAAGCCCAAGTGCTTAATCCAAAAGACTTAGAATGATAGCTACACTTTAATCAAGTTACTACCAAGCAGTAATAAATACAATTGAATACTTTAAAGAATGCCTGGATTAGTGCTAAAGTTATACAAACAGAGCTAGATTCAGCAGGCCTGGATCTAGTCTATGCTACAGCAGGCAAGGTGTACCAATTTCAGTAAGAAACAGTTCAAATATGCAGGCACTATAAGCCTTTAACCAGAAATTCCCAGCTCAGAAGGGCAGAGTCCAGCCTCTCCTCCCACAACAGTGCAGACCATGAACCCTCTTAATGTAAAATAACTGGCCTGAAACCCAAGTGCTTAAACCAGAACTAATACACTTGCATAATTGCTTGCATTAGCAAGTGTATTAGAACTATATGTTATGTGTATATTAAACTACTGATACAGAAGTGTGTGTTGAACAGGGTTAGTACAGTACTGAGCTTCAAGGATGTGTCCACAGTGTACCTTACTGGAAAATAACAGAAATATATATAAACTACATACCTGTGAAAATGTATATGTGTTAACAGTAGAAACTGGAATATGCAGAGTTAACTTGCAAAACCTCAAGATGATTGTGCTATAAAGGTTAGTTTCAATGCAGCAAGGAGACAAGATGTCTAGAACTAGGGTGGCTTCTTCATTGTTTTTATGTGTTTTATTGTTGGTCAGAATTCCATTTGGATTAATAGTAACATTACATAGTTGGATTGGACACCTTTTGTTAAGAGCCTTAAGCAGCTGATAAGTAGTGGCTGGTGGCAATTGGAACTACCTTATAGTCCGGGTAGAAGGGGGCATAGCTAGTAAACCTGTGCCAGCCTTCCCCAGGAGTGTGTGTGTTTGTATATAAATCAAATCTCAAAGTGTGTGTGTGTGTGTGTGTGTGTGTGTGTGTGTGTGTGTGTGTGTGTGTGTGTGTGTGTGTGTGTGTCAGCTACTTGGGCAAGGCCACAAGGCCAGGCCACAAAGCACTGGTTGGACAGAGAAAGTGTTGGAAGTCTTAGCTTGGCCACTCAGCTGATATCTTAACTCTACAGCTGTGCCACTGGGGAGTCTTACTGGGGATCTGGAGAAAGAGGGAGAAACCAGCCCCAGACTGACTGTGATCTCTGTGTGTTCTTAACTCATTCCCTCTAGTACAGCTCTTTTGAGGTTTAACTCCCAGTGGGTATGGCATCAGCTTTTAAAAATGAAGTTATCACCTTACAGTTCTAACAAATACTAATTGACAGAGGTCATATATCAATACAGTTGTGCCTGCCATCATGTATGCTTCAAGATAAAATATTCTGATACCTTGCATGTAGCATGGTTTTAGAATTATTAATGCAAATATGAATAAGTCATGTTTGACACCTAGAGGTGCAGTAGGATGCAACTGCAGAAATGCCTGGAGACATCACTAGGTTGTAATTAAGGGAAATTGCACTTTACTGTATGTTCCCCACTGTTGCCAGTGATGAGGATTGAGGCTTCTTGATTACTGGGCCAGTGTTGGGATGTCATACCTGATGTTAAACTTTTTTTTTTTTTTTACAGTCAGTTTCTCTCTTAAAACTTTCCACATTCCTTCTGCAGTGAACAGAACACTGCAGTTAGTTTTAAATAGTGACTGTTTTGCTTCCAAATATTCTGTCCCAGAGACTTCCCATACTCTGGAACAAATTACCTATCTATGTCAAACAAAGCTCCTCATTAGCACTCTTCAAGAAAAATCTTGATGATTGGATGGGAGATAGGATATTCACCCCGGGGATCACTTCTGTGGCTCTGCTCGACAGTGGCACAGGAAAATAATTTTCTTGGGTGGCGAAAGCCAGGGTACCTTTGGCTAGGCTTATATAGGCCCAAGGGCCAATAGCCTAGTACCAACCTATGAACCTATGAACCTATGTAATTAATATTCTGTGCATTGATTTAGATTTCAGTTTGGCAGAATTATCTAGCAATAAATTAACCTTTATAACCCCATGATTACTGTACATCAATGGTGGTAAAACTGTAAAACTTGATTTAAAGTAATAGTAATTTCTTAAGGAACACAACAATGTCTAGTATGTTCCATTCCCTGGTATGTTTTTTTTTTTTTTTTTGCAATCTAAAGCAGTTGTTGTTTCTGAACATAAATTGTGAATAATTTCCTTAGTAATGTTGTTGAATCAATATTATATTATATTATTCCTGTCTATTTCTGGTAAATTTATGTCCCCAGCTAATATTATTCTTCCCTCCTGTGTTTCATGCAAGAAATGTATGAATTCCTACAGGTTATCAGCACTTGACTTTGGTGGTCTATGCAGTCCAGCAAGTGTTATATGTTCCAAGGTTGTCTTTATTGTCACAGTGACACAGTCTATAGTATCTGTGCTATCACTGAACATATAATAATCACAGATCTCATAACTATCTTTAATCCCTATCATAACACCTCAACCTGATATTTTGTTAGAATGTGTGTTACAGTAAAAACATTTATACCCTGACAGAACTGGTTTCCATTGATTGTTCTTTAACCATGTTTCATAACCAATAACAATATCGATCTTGTGTAAACTTAGCAAATTTTCCAAACAAAAAAGTTTATTATTAATGCTGCTTGTATTAACAGCCATCAGCAATGCATCAAATGTTGCTATCTTTGAACTGATACATTTTTGACCTGGCAAAAATCCTGCCTAGTGTTTGTCAAATATTGCAAAATATCTTCTGCAAAAAATCTCTTCCCTGATCTTGACAAATGCATGCCATCCTTTCTGAACACATGTGCCCAAAACTAGGCTTGGTTGCTCTACACATTTCCATTTTTTGAAATGGGACAATTTTTCCATGCAGGTATTTACCCCAAATATCTTTTCATTCACAGTTACTTGATTATCCTTTCTATACGCCATTTTCAAAAATTATGCCCTAACACCAGTAAAAGCTGCACTATCTAAGAAGGCAGTAAGTTCCCTACTAACAGTCAGAGAGTCCTTGTGGATGAGACATTTGTGCTGACATGAATAAAAACAGATCTGTGCTTTCTTACATTGAGGCATTCCAAGACTTATCTCACATCTTCTATTTTTGCTCCTGGCAAGCATAACATATAATTTCCTCTAATTTAATCTCCAATTACAATAATATTTTTTCTGACCAGATCTGAAGAATCTTCAACTTCTAATACAATAATATTTTCTATATCAGTTGTTACAAAGGAATGATCTTTAATACCATTAGTTTTATTAATCCCACAGTTTTCATTGTGTATTACGTTTGCAAGCATACGATTCTCATCCAGCTAGGTTTGTATATCCACAGCTTGAGCCATGTAGTCAACATCTGCCTTTCTCTTCTTTTTTCTTTCAGTAATGTTCTTCAGTCCTTCCACACTCAGTTTTGATTTCTTCCATTACACCTGACCATTGCTTCTTTTTTCTACCTTCTCTTCTGGAAAAATTATGCCTTTTTCTGTAGACTGAAGGTTTTCTGATAGAAAAATGTCATCATTCCCTGTAATGTGTCCATAACATAAAAAACAATGTTCTTTTTAGTATGTGTTCTCTTTAATTTACAGACATTTCTCAGTTTGTTTTTCTTCCATGTTATTTGCTATGAACTTCTTCCTTTCTTTCTTGTTTTGTTTCCTTCTAAACTCTCTGAATCCTCAGATTGCTGAATACTTGCAGCCAGAAATACAAAGTTGTCAGGGGCATAGTCTTGTTTCATAGGGGTTGAATGATCTTTACAGCCAATAGATGCATCATTTGTTAAATGTGTTCTATTTGCTTTTTGCCTAACATTATTTATGTCACCAGTCCAGTCATTAATATATGTAATAGTTCTCCAAGCTATGTTGATTGCACATGTCCAATCATCATCGGTAAGTCTATATTTACTTCTCATAATGGGAAGTAAATCATCCAACTTTTGACATGAGGAACACAGATCACCAGTTTTTCAGGTGTTACCTTTAAATGTGTATAGTATTTATTACACTGTACAAGATATTTGCACTTTAGCAAATATTTAATGGCATACTCATTTAAGGAATCCATATTCAGCTTCAACCAAATAAACAAGTATAAAAGAAAAGAATAATCAATATCAGTAACCAAAGAATTCAAAGAGAACTTAAATCAACAAATATGAGGAAAAATCTCACAAGCAATATACAACTAAATATTAAATTAAGTACAACAAAGCTAGTAATTGCAAAGCCAGTTTTCAATTCACTTAAAGGCATTTTGTATAATCTTTACTATGTTTTTTAGATTATCTGATAATCTGCATACTGATACTTATTGCATAGAAATATGAAGGCTGTTTATAAAGATTTTAGATAGAAGAGGACCAAGAATAGAGCTGTACATAGACATTCCTATTGATGAGTAGATAAGGAGGGTGAGGTTAGAATTCCATTTCACTTCCTGGCTGCATCAATGCAAGTAATTATCAAACATTTGAAGAGTATGCTGTAATTCAGGGTTAAACTTTGAGAGATTACAAGTATGTTTGCATACTTCTTGTTTGGCATAATGAGTAATACATCTGGCAGCAGATACAGGACAGTGATCACTAAGATATTTAGGAATGGTTACTGACGCAGTGAAGTTGCAAGGATCAGAGACAAGAATCCAGCCAAGAATGGGACTAGTGTCTTGGGACTTCATATGTGTTAGGGTGGAGGGTAGCTATCCCTCCAACATTTTTGTTTAGCATCAAATCCATAATGATTCTGTACCCCTTGGAAAGAATTCCTGAGAATTTTGTATGAGGTTTTCACTGTATCTCTATAAGGTCAACAACATCAGGAGTATATTGAAAGATCCAAGCATGTGATTTGGTGATTTTCTTACAAATTCTACATATATTTATGGAGGTAACGTTTTGTCATTTGAAGTCACTAGAGGTGACCAGAGTGGATGTGCATGACAGACAAGAAGAGATGAAAGGGAGACCTGGGTTAAGCTGTATGCCACCACATAGTTTATTTTTTTAAAAATATTAAAGAGAGTAAAGTGGTTTCAAAACAGTAATTTTTATTTTTATGTTTTGCTTTGTTCTGAGGTGGTAGTAAGAAGAGGTAATAATTTTGTATTTAACGTAAAGAATACAAGAGCTGCTAAATAAATGTGGAACAAAGCTTGATGAAGAATTGTGGAGAGAATGGTTTAAAGGGAGAGTTACGGTAGGCGAGGAAATTGTGGGTGTAACAGCAAATTGCTAATCGGTGAAAAGAGCAAGTAATAAAAGTAGGGGTAGCCTAGTTAAGCTAGTGAATATCATATTTAGTTGTGATGAGATAGGGGCACTGAAGTTATAAAGTTAAACACAAAGATCTGTAAGAATTAGAGTGATGCTAGGGAAAGGTAATAGTGATAAGACTAGTGTGTGATTTGGGCAGGAAGTGAGATAAACACAACTGAGAAACCAAGAGAGTAGTGAGCAAGGTAGAAGAGAAATGAGACAGACAGAGCGGAGATTCAAAGATAGGAAACTGCAGTCCTGATTATGAATAAGATTAAGGTGGCAACATAGAAAAAGGGGAGAAGTGGTGCGCAGTCAGGACTAAAAATAAAGTAAATGAAATAAGGTTATTTAAAGGAGCTGATAGGTGGGTTGTGAAAGGAAGAGATGGGTTTTTATATATGCCCTCTGTACATGCAGCCTTGGCTGTGGCAGTGCTCTTAATACTCAAGTTCTGTAAAACAGAATACAAAAACAGCAGCTACTACAATTACCTGAAGTATCGCAAGCAGCAAAGTGGCAGAGTGAGGTAAAGTGCAGGTGCAGCTGAATGCTGTTGTGCAACTTATCCCTTCACTGTTGGGGGCATGTCACACTTTAAAGCATCTTCTCTCCTGTACTTGAATTCTTCCTACTTTGTAGTTGTATGAATGATACTTATTACAAGAATAACAAAAGTTTTATTTTTATTATGTTGTCCTAACTATGAATCCCTGCTTTGTTATAATTCCACCACATCAGTATCCTCTTATTAATTTAGGATTTAGGGTCCAAATCCATCCTCCTTTAATAAGTTCATTGAGGTATGAGAATTCTAGAGAGAAGCCAGCTCCAGTGACAGATAGGAATACAGCCCTAAATTTGGCTCAGTTGACACAAGTTCAATCAATGGTTCAGGCACCTAACAGAGTACTGATGGCTCATCCATCCTGGGTTGGAAGGAAGTGGCTCTGACTTGACACTTGGGTGGCACATGCCAGGAGAACTTGATGGTGCACTCAAGAATATGCTGCCCATTTTCATAAGCAAAGAGCTGAAGGAACATGGGGAGGCACAATCCCTGCAGCAGGAAACAGATAGTGGAGCTCACCAAGCCACTGTAAGAGAGGGTATGCTCAACTGGGGTGATGTAGGATACTCTGTTTGACAAACAAGCCACCCTACTCCCCACCACTCGCCTCTCACCACTGGGAAAGGATTGGGCCATCTAGGCTACCCACATACAAATTAAAGGGGCTGCAGGTTGCTCACCTAGCTCAGGAATGCCTTGATTTCACGCCACTAAATAAATATACAAGTTAGATGCAATTTGAGAAGACATCAAGCTAGTCTCGTGGAGAAAACATTTTTGAATAGATGCAAGTCTCATAATGGTAAAAAAAGTAATGAGGTTTAGTTTGCTTGCATATTATAAAAACTTATAGAGATAAGTCATTTCTTAACCAAGTTTTGTGTAAAAAAAAAAAAAAAAAGTTAAGTGGTTGATGGCTAGTCATGCCTAACTGGGAAAATAACATCATATCCTATATAAAGTTCATAAATCACACATGATGTACTGATAGTATAAATTGTGGCTCTAATGGCCCTATCTTTGGGGGATTCTGCTACTAAGGTTCAGCTTCCTTAAATGAACATGATGAAGAGAGTCTGTCCTAAACCTTTCTGCCATATTAAAAGGACACATCAAACCTCTTTGCCAAAATCCTTTCTGCTATTCTTTTTGACTTTTGGTCTTACTCGTAATACTTGAAAGTTCAAGGAGTGTTGTGTTGATTATATGTTCTTAATCAGCTTTAGACTATCAACTGCTACCTCTTGTGCTGACATTGACTGTGACCTACCCACCCTGCCACTCCTCTTTTATCAGGTGCAAGAAACTTGCTTTGAAGGCTTAAAAGAAGATAATCATATTTTCTTACCATCAGGGAAAAATACAAATCTGTTAAAATCTCTGTGTTCCCTACTGTCCTGTAGAATTTTACTTGAAAGTGCAATCATTCAGCTATAAAGAACATCTGGATTTATCCTAGATAACCTTCCCATTCTTTAAACAGAACATAGACTGTTACCAAATAACATCAGCAGTAGTTAGATCTTGCTTTGAAGCCACTAGCTTTTTAAAATCTAAAACACATCAGATTGTTCGAAAATATGTATTCTTGCTTATTCTTGAATTTGATCTCCTTTTTTCCCCCTCAAAAACACAAGAGACACCTCTGTCTCACTTTATTAAAAAGCAGGTGTCTAGTTAGCCATCTCAGATCAGTTTTCCCTTCATGTTCAATTATTTTCAAAATCATGCTGCCTAGTCAATATCCATATATTAGAAAAATTCATGAGTTCCATTGCTTTATGAAAATTTTTAATCAACTTAAAAGTTACTCAAAGTCTGTAGTAATACCAAATAAAGAATTGCTTTCAAAATGATGATAGCTACTTGCCATTAATGCAGTTCAGTTGTATTTTATTCATTTCTTAGGATTTTTCTGGTTCAGTTGTACTCTCTCTCTCTCTCTCTCTCTCTCTCTATATATATATATATATATATTCTCTCTCTCTCTCTGTCTCTATCTCTCTCACTCTCTCTCTCTCTCTCTCTCTCTCTCTCTATATATATATATATATATATATATAGGGTCTATATTAGATAAATGAAAGTTTATCTTACCAAACGCTAACGAGCGAAAATCCCGGAACCCAAAACTGGAATTGTGAGATCGAAGTACAGTGAAAATGGGAATATTTGCCCTTTCCTCACAGTAGTGCGATACCGGAGTTGGAATATATATTTACCAGGGGTGTGGTGGGTGCAGCCCCCCACAATTGCAGTTTCGAGTTCCATGATTTTCTATAATGTCAGCATTCGGTAAGATAAACTTTTGTTTATCTAATATAGACCATATATATATATATATATATATATATATATATATATATATATATATATATATATATATACATATATATTTAGAGAGAGAGAGAGAGAGAGAGCTAGATAGATAGATACAGTGAAGACAATCTGAACAGTATATCTTAAAGCATATGCCACCTGGGGATCATCTTTTGGATTAATACTGTGAGTATTTGCTGGTACTTTGGGCTTCTGTTGAATTCTGGGGCCAGACAACAACAAAAGCTGTCAGGACTGCTGTGCTTGCTTTCTGCCTTGGCTGTTTGTTTTTTGGCTTCATCCTGATTCTTCTCTTGCTGTCTACTGCCTGCCTTACAATGTCATTTTATTTGAGGTAAATGCTAGCTTCTGATGCCTGCTCTTCTCTACCTGGAATCTGACGCAAAGACTTGAGGGTTTGAATTGGAGATGGGACATTTTTGAAGATTTTGTCTAATATCCAATATTTGTTTCAATGGCATTGTTGGTGCTGAAAGTCTGGACCTTAAAGGACTGCTTGTTCAGGATTTTGTTTGCAGATGATTCTTATATCATACTTTCCAGGCATGGTACTTTTATTTATATTATTCTGCCCACCCCAGTGTTAGAATTTGTTGTTCCAACAAAAAATAATGCATTCATTTAAACTTTTCCTGCTTCTTGGTTGCATTTTAGGATGAAAAGTACTTACTATCCTTTCTAATATATATTTTTCTTTTTCAAACATTGAGTATTCATTCTTTTTAATCTCACCCAGATTTGAGATATTATAACTACATTTTTGTTGATACTCATTTTATATGCTCAGGTTATATATTTGCAAAGTTGAAATTTAAACACATAAAATGAACTTGAACTCCTTTACCTTAGCCTTTAATCTATTCTTATACATGGATCCAAGGATCTGATTGCCATCCCTTGTGACATCTGTAGCTTCATTTCTGTTATACCGTACGATGCATATGATGGCTATAGTGTTGCCTGGAATCTTCACTATATCTTTGAATTACATTAGAGGTCCTCCTTCTGTTGCTGCTTGCACTGTTGAATACTCCAGAGTCCTACATCATATAGCAGATGGATAATGATTTTTGTTTTTGGATGAAGTAATTGGCTAGTCTTTCTCCTGCTCAGCTCATGTTATATCTTTTCATTTTCCTCACTGACTCACCGTGTCTATACTTGTACTGCCATTTACTGACTTTCTTTATTTTCCATTGTTCTATTTTTTCTGTACCTTCTTAAAATCTTTACTTTTGTATAACTAGAATTTGCCTGAAAAAGGTGATGTCATAGTCAAGTCTGTGTACCATGTTGAACAATGTAAATAAATAAGAAAATAAATAAATAAGAGTTTTGGATTCTTTTTTTTTCTTGACCTATATTGTCTTCACTTCTACTGCATCATGGAGTATTATAAAAATAATGGTTAAATTATGCTATAGAGCTGAATCTATTGTGATTTGTTTCAGTTCCCAGGTGTGGTATTTTAATGACATTTTCTTCAGACTTGAGGTTATAATCATCTTCCTGCATGTCTGATTATTTTGCTATAAATATATATATATATATATATATATATATATATATATATATATATATATATATATATATAGATAGATAGATAGCAGTTAGGTGATTTTCCATTATTTATCATAGGGTAGTACCTAAAGCACTGTAACGTGTATGGATTTAATTTTTACATCTAGAACTCTGCTTAAAATAACAACATTGTAAAAATCTGAACTGTTAGTTTCAGCAACGTCAATGTAATTAGATAATAAAAAATCTTAGATATTGTGTGATCCACCAAAATATGTAAACACAGCTGCTGTACCACCAAAAGAGATCCAATCACAAAAGCAAATACAAATGTATATAACCAGTACAAAACATAGAAAGTGTAATCTATAGTTCACCTTGCTTCACCTACTTAGAAACACTTCACTTTGACTTTGCCTTCTATACCTCCTTACTTGACTGCCTGTTGAAATAAATAAAACTTTCCAAAAGAATATCAGCTATGTCTTAATAAATACACTTATTTGAGAACAACAGAAAAATCTCAAATTATATAAATAATAATAAAAAAACTTATCTTAGCAACATTCACTTTATTCAGGACTAGATAAGCAAAACTGTAACAGTACATGGTAACCTCTTGCACTGCGGGTTCTAATTCAAGACTAGCTCTTAGCAGTTTCCATCTTCAGATCACAGCCTCTCCCACAAGATAATGTACTGTCAGGTCGTATCTCACACACACACACACACACACACACACACACACACACACACACACACACACACACACATACACACACACACACACAATACATGTGTGTGTGTGTGTGTGTGTGTGTGTGTGTATGTGTGTGTGTGTGTGTGTGTGTGTGTGTGTGTGTGTGTGTGTGTGTGTGTGTGTGTTTTGTGTGTGTATCTATACACAGATGCACATATACACTTATCTGTTTAAACAAGCAAATTATAAGCAAAGTACAAAATAAAAGTAAGCTCAAAGAATAATGCATTTCTTTTTATTTCAGTAACAGACTATTTCTTTGTTACACATTTGTTAACCAGGTAGGCCCACTGGATGCAAGGGTCTCTTCTCAGGGGCAACTGAGTTACTCTATCTGGTTAACTGATTTGCTTAAAATCACACAGTAAGCAAAAGACAGTGAAAGAAATCTAACCCCATACGCTTGGCTACAGTAAGAAGGTCAATCCCCTGCACTAACTGCCAGACTAGACCATGTTACTTCATTATAAAGACAGAAAATAGTTCAATGAAGTAAATAACATTGAAGAAAATGCTGCATGCCACTTTTGCATAGAAACTATAGTGCATCAGACTGACTCAGACTGCATTACGTTTGATGCACACAGTAACATGAAATGTCTTTAAGGGAGGTAACACAACTCTGTAATGTATGTCATGTGACTCTGTCTTCAATGTTAATTTCAAGAAAAGCTTCATGGTGTTAAGACTTGTCTTTCTTTTTTTACTTGACAGTCTCTTAATACACACACACACACACACACACACACAC
This sequence comes from Protopterus annectens, assembly GCF_019279795.1. NCBI lineage: Eukaryota > Metazoa > Chordata > Ceratodontiformes > Protopteridae > Protopterus > Protopterus annectens. The sequence continues at coordinate 1,161,382,986 of NC_056732.1, read as the reverse complement.
ACACACACACACACACACATATATATATATATATTTTTATTTTATTTATTTATTTTATTTGTTTACCAGGAAAGTCCAGCTGAACAATTGTCCTTTTTCAGTGGAGGCCCAGGGAGAAAAGCTCCATTTAATAAAGTAACATAGTAAAGCACATCATAACAATAACAATAAAACAGTGGGATTAATAAACAAAATTGTACATATAATACAATGAGAGATTTTGTAAAGTCTTTCCTAGTACTGATAATTAATCAATGACAATAAAGGACATCAAGTTTGCCATTTGTGGTGTTAATCATGACTATTTACAAGGAGTTATGAGCAGTTACTTCTAAGCTACTAGAAATGGTCCTATACAGTTAAGCAAAGAGGTTTAGATGGAGAGTTAAGACCAGGGTGGAACAGGGGAGTGTACTATCCTGGAGAGTTGCAGGAACAGAGCCAGGAGTTTGCAAGGTGGGTTTTTAGGAGCTTTTTAAAGTGTATTGTTGAGAGGGCGGTCAGAAGTGAGTTTGGTAGCTGGTTCCAAAGCTTGGAAGTATAGTTGGAAAAAAGGGAATCACCTGCTGAGTTTTTTTGTTTTAGTGATTTGTAGGAGGAGTTTGTTGTTAGAGCGAAGGGATCTCGA
>NC_056732.1:1160649858-1160682358 GCF_019279795.1 Protopterus annectens | reverse complement strand
ATAGACGTATGGCAAGTTGACAAGGAGCTAGTTGGCTGAGAAGTGTGAAGACAAAGGAGTTGTGCATGCCAACTTAACTAAAGCAGAAATTATGTCAGCCTTTGTCATAGCTGCATCACAGACCAGCAACCAGGAGAACAATCAGACTGGCCATGGGAATGTACAACTCTCACAAAATTGACAGTTCACCCTTTCCACAGTGGACGTAAAAATCCATCTAAAGAGACTTGAACTGGAGGCCAAACATTTGGAAATAGAATCAGCAAAGAGACTGTGGCAGGAGAAACAAATAGAATTAGAAGCGCCATTGATACTGAGATGTATGGAAGGTTAGGAGTATGAGAGGAAAAGGCAACATGAAAAGGAGATGCTGACTCTTTGCCAGGGTCATGGAGGTAATGGAGAAGGCAGTAACTGAACCCCAGAAGCAACAAACGTCATTAATTTTTTTTCTACAATTTACAGAGGGGGAACATTTTTATAGTTTCATTCATATGTTTGAAAGGGTATGTAAACAGTATAATGTTGACCAAGGGCTCTGGGTAGAGTTCCTGACCACCATACTCCATGGTAAAGCTGTAACTGCAATTATTAAATTGTCTGCTACTGATTGCTTAAATTATAATACTGTTAAAAATTGTATGTTAGAGTGCTTTAAATTAACACCTGAAGTTTATTGGACAAAGTTTTGTGAGCATAGATGCAAGGCAGATGAAAGTGTGTGTGAATATATTGCAGATTTGAGCACTTATTTTCACTTTTGAAAGGCTGGCAGACCTTTTGGTGAGGGAAACAACCCTTTCCACTTTGCCTAAGGACATGAGAATCTGGTTAGCAGATAGGCAATGCAATACTGCAGATGAGTTGGGGAAGATGGGAGACCTATACCTAGCAAGCAGGACATCACTGCACAGGAAAGGGATACCCAGTGCTGCCCATGTGTCTAAGGGAACACATGGTAGGCAGCCTAAACTGCCCCAACAGAGTCTGTCAGTAGCAGTGAAAGCCACTAGTCCAGGTACACGTCTAGGGCCAAGGGTTAAATGTTTTAAATGCGACCAGTTGGGATATGTCCAAAGCATTTCACACAGTCTCGCACCAAATCCTGCTAAACAAACTAAGCCAATATCACCTATCAAATTCCACTCTTACCTGGTTCCAAAGCTTCTTAACTGACAGGTACCAAACTGTGAAATGAGAAAATTCTCTCTCCTCAGCTGCCCATAACTATAGGAGTCCCACATGGTTCTATCTTAGGACCACTACTATTCACAATCTTCACAAATGACCTGCATACCTACACACAGCATGCATCTATCATTCAGTATGCAGATGATGCTACCTTAATCTGTGCTGCACAAAACATTCCCACCCTCCTGCAAACAACTCAACTAGCATTCTCTGACATTGAAAACTACCTTACCAAAGCCCAACTTATCCTCAGTCCAAAGAAAACTCAGCTTATGATTATAACCAGTTTTAACAAAAACACTGATAGTTAATTCATTATCTACTCCACAAATGTTACTCCAATCACTCCAGTGGCACAGGCTAAGTAATGGAAATAACCATAGACTCCCACCTAAAATTTGATAGTCATCTCATCTTAACTATTAAAAAAGTACATGTAAAAATGGGATCACTCTACCATATCAAACCATTTCTTATCAACAGCACAAGATCAGCCATTGCTCGCTCCCAACTTCTAATGACCCTACTCTATGCATCCCCCATTCTGACTAATCTCAACAAAACTGAAGTAAGTAAAATGGAAGCCTGCTATAACAGAATTGCCTGCTTTGCTGCAAATTGCTCATATAGAACTCATCACTGTACTGCTTTGAGACAGCTCCATTGGCTTGAGCTAACCAACCTCCCAACCTACAATCAGCTCTGCCTCTGTCATTCTATCTGTTACCTCTCCAATAAGTGTCCTGCCCTCAAAAACCTAGTACAACATCACTCAGCCAAAAGGCCTCTTAGATTATCAAGCAAACTACTACCAGAAGGCCCCAACAGCTACAACAGCTTTGCAGACACACTATACAGTAGTTCAGTGGCTAAATAATGGAACGCTCTCACCACTAGCATACAAAACATATTGTCCAAAGCCTCCTTTAAAAGCCTCATTAGGCAACATCTCAAGCAAAGTTGTCAGTGCCATGACTGCTCCCCAGCCTAGTGAAAGCGAATTAGGTACACATACTAAGCCTAGAGTACTTGATAATAGTTTTCACTCTTACTCACAAACACTGGCTAATGTACAATGTATGTACTGTACCTGTGTACTATGTATGTATTCTACCTATGTTCCAAATTTCAGCTGTACACCACAAATCTATTAATTATCTTTATTTTTAAATTAGCATTTTCTTGTTTGCTCTCTCCACTGTAACTGTTGATGTGCTGCATACCACTATAAAAACATGTCTATTCTAATTTGTGTGCATACTGATCATGTCTAAATATCTAAATGTATATGTAATTCTTCTATGTGGTGCTTTTCTCCCCGGGCCTTTGCTGAAAAAGGGCCTTTTCTGCTCAGTCAGGCACCCCCAGTTACCAAATGTAAAAATAAAATAAAAATAAAATAAATGTAGCATATAGATGTCCATGGAGGCAAGATGTAGAACAAAAGGTGAAAAGCCAGTAAGTGGGAATGACAGAATGCCAATAGTGAGTTGTCTGGAGACGACAATGATACCAAACTACCTCAAGAGGTTATATCCTATCTTAGTAAATGGGAAACAGGAACAAAAGGATGAGCCACTCCACAGGAAAAAAATGCACCTATCCAGGTCAAATTCAATAAAACCAATTCTGGACTTTATTGAAGAAAATAAAACAAATGATAAGCGCTTTCGTCCTGACCACTTCAGAACTTCATCAGATAATTAATTAATTTATACAAACCATTTACATAGTACAGAGGAAACTGGGTAAAACAATCATTAAAAGTTAATAAGTTATTTAAAATGACACACCCCCTTAAAGACAAAGCATGTAAAAAACATGCTTTATATATGAAAACTGGTTAAAATGCATAAATAAATATGGAAAATTCAAGTTATATTCTACAAACATAATAAAATATATAATTTAATAGTACAAAAGAAATATAATTTTTTTGAAAAAGAAACACTGTTAGCTTTCTAAAGCTTTGAGTTTCAACAGAGAACTAATGGAAATGTGTTCATTTAAGCCTGGCCAACTTGATGCACTGAGACGCAGTTGCCAGTAAACCTCTCTCCTTTCTAACAAAAGTGACCAGGCACCACCTCGAGGTTCTGTTTTAATATTGTCAATGACAGTGAAATGGGAAACCAAGACCTAATCCTCCAAAGGCAGACATTCTGTCTGGTGGACCCCAGCCATAAACAAACTAGACAATAGAAGGAGGAAGCTACTAAATGATAGAGCAAAATCCCAAAAAGGGAAGGCATCACTGATCAGTATTAGCAAAAAACTACAGGCACTCATAAAATTGGCTAAGGCCAGCTGCAAAATAAAATTGCACGGGACACTAAGAATAATCACAAGGCTTTCTTTAGTTATGTTAGGAACCTGGGTGGTAATTCCCAGATATGCTCAGAGGTAGTCCAAAATGTCAAAAGAAACACCCAACCCACAGACATTGCCAACATCCTACCTGACAGGTTCAGCACAAACTCCCCCCCCCTCCACACCAAAAGGGCAAATATTTATCCCAGCAAAGTCCTGCCCCCCTAACATCTCAGATGCTCAGGTAAGAGCCGCCCTCTCCAACGCAAAACACACAGCATTAATGGGACCAGACAGTGTCCCGGGCTGTGTCCTACATGAACTCCAAGAAGAGATACCCAAACATAAAACTACTGTTCAATCCCAGCCTTACTACAGGATATGTGCCCAAAGAGTGGCGTACAGCAACAGTGGTCCCTCTCCATAAAGGTGGTGACTCAACAGATCCTGGACACTATCGTCCCATAAGCCTGACTAGCTTGGTCTGCAAAGCTATGGAAAGGATCATCATGGACCTCAAAAATAAAGAAATTGGGGACCTACAGACACTCGATCCTACCCAGTTTGGCTTTGTTAAGGGCAGATCCTGACTCTTAAACCTGGTTGATTTCTTTGAAACAGTCACCAAGGCCATTGACGAGGGGAAGGTGGTCCACACAGCCTACCTGGACCTCGCAAATGCCTTCGATACAATACCCCACTCGGGCATTCTAGAGAAGCTCACCAGCTTAAATATAAACCCCTATGTCAATAGATGGATTGCACACTTGCTCAAGGACAGAACCCACATGGTTAGAATTGCTGGAGCCATGTCAAGGCTCAGTCCTGGGAACTGTCTTGTTTGGTATATATTTCTCAGAGGTACAGGCCAACACGGAAGGACTGTGGCTGACCAAATTCGCAGATAACTGTAAACTGGCCGCCATAATCGACGTTCCAGCCGACACAAGCATCCTCCAAAAGGGTCTCATAGAAATAGACAGCTTGTGCCAGAGCCATGGCCTCAAGCTGAATGCCAAAAAGTATATAGTCATCCCCTTTGGCAGAAACAAAGTGCCCACAAAGTACCACATAGGTGGTAATCCATTAAGTACAGAAGAAGTAATTAGGGACCTGGGGACCCAAGTTGATAGCAATCTCTCATTTGACAACCACGTGGCCAAAGTGGTTAGAAAAACATTTTATATAGCCCACCTCATCATGAAGGGATTCACATCTACATCAGGGGAGGGCATTGTGCCTCTTTACTCATCCCTCATCAGGCCCATTATTGAGTACAATGCCCCTGTTGGGATGTACCTTACCAGACACCTGCAGCCACTGGAAAGACCCCAAAAGTACCTCATCAAGAGGATCAAAGGGCTCAAACAGATGCCATATACTGACCGGTTAAAGAAACTCCAGCTCTACTCAGTGGCATACCGCCTGTTCAGAGGCAATCTGTGCCTAACGTATAAAGCCATGTCCAACCCAGAATTAATGGGCATGCTGCACCTCAGAATATACAAATCCCATTGAGCTACGCGCTCGAGAGACTTGAACCTCAGCACTGAAATAAATAGGACATGCTGGAGGGACAGATTCATAACCCAGAGGCTCCCTTCACTCTGGAATAAAATCCCAGTCCAGGTTAGGCAGAGTCCCTCATTGACTCTCTTCAAGAGGAATCTTGATGAGTGGATGGGAGATGGTAGGTTTACCCCGGGTATCACTTCTGTGTCACTGTTAGACAGAGGAACAGTATACTAACCTCGTAAAAGGGCATAGCAAGATAACTTTACAATGGGTGGTGAAAGCCAAACATATTCTGGCTAGGTTTATAAATGCCCTAGGGCAGATAGCCTAGTATGAACCTATGAACCTATGTACCTTGTTCCCCATTGACCCTATGTGCTGTTAATCACCATGGCAATCACAATACTATGGTAGCATGTGCAAAGGTCACTTGTCAGTCACCTCTGTAGTACAGTTGTGGAATATGTGGGTCATGTGGCAATGTTACAGCTGCCACATGTACACAGTCAACCCTCACCCCTACACATGGACGTACAACACATGTATGAGATGCAACCACATAGCCAAACTGGGGACTAAGCACTCTGAACCCAGTACTGGCATAACCTGTCAGGTGGCATGAAATACTACAGTGACTACAATACCAGTCTGGTGTAGACCTACACTGATAGCAATACAAACACGGGAACACACTGGGCCATTCATGGAGCCTAAGAATAGCATCCTGCCTGAGTGGCAGACACCTCTGCAGCTGGCACACAGGCATACGTTAGGCCAGACCACAGCACGTGCAACACATAGCACACAAATCCTGTGTGCCAAACAGTCACAGCCTGTATGGCTAGACAACACACCTGCTACAGTTGTGTTAGGTACCTTTATTGTCCGGTACAGTGAGGTCACGCTCACCAGGCTGGACAAGGTGAAGGTCAAAGTGATATGCCCATGGGGCACTATGGTCCACCACATAACACAAGCATACAGGTCAGTCAGAGGCATGGACACATATGACTCAGTCATTGTCCATGCCACTATGGCTGACCTGTGATGTACCTCCCTGGACTACATGATAGGGAACATGGAAGGGCTCTCTGAGCATGTGGCACAGGCTGGTATGACCCTGACCTTGGTTGGCATCATACCCTCACCAGGAATGCTGACGTATTACTGAATGCTGATGAATTACTCTAGCTACAACACCCTAGCTGAAAGGTTCCTAGCATGTAGTCACTGCATTGCTATGGTACAACTTACCACTCCCACAGCAGGTGAAAACATGCAGCACCTGTTCATCAACAACATGTAGACTATAAGCCCCAGGCCAGATGTGTATCCTTCGCTGCTAGGATGATACCATATACATCTCACACTGTATATACGCATACCACATGCAGCACCAGCACAGAAGACCACAGTCATAATGTTACCCAGTGCAAATACCATGTATTCACATGTGGCAGGCGTCAGACATGGGAACTATTGAAGGTCACAGGTACATATGTGTATTTGGCACACACATACATCATCTGTGTCCATTGCCATTACTGGTTTAATCGATGTCATGCATTATTGTGAACAACAACCCACACACATGGGCATTCTGTGTGACAAAAACACACGTGGCATGTGTGGAATTCAAAGCCATAACTAACTGTGCTATGACAGTAGTGAAAGACGCAGTAGCAGAGTGTGCTATTTGCATTACTGGGAGATTTGCCCTCTTCCGCTGTACATGTAGGGTGCTGACATCATCTCTGTGTAGAGATTGGAATATGCAGCAGCTGGTGTGTTGTACTGGTTGGCAAAAGGGTCAGTTCTCTCACACATGTAATTGCACACACCCTACTTCCACCCCCACACACACACACACTTGCAGGATTCAAAACCCTACTTAACTATGTTATGACACTCGAGATGGATGCATTAGCAGAGTGCACTATTCGCATTACTGGGAGGCTTCCCTTTGTATAGGGTGTTGATATTATCAGTGTTTAGAAAGGGGAATGTGCATCCTGTAGTGTGTTCTCCTAGTTGCTGAATGAGACATTTCTTTCATGTAGAATTGCACATACAATAACTCTCCTCCACACACACTGAGCATTTGCAGGATTCAAACCCCTACTTAATTAAGTTATGACACTTGAGACAGATGCATCAGCAGAGCGTGCTATTCGCATTACTTAGAGATTTTCTTTCTCCTGCTGTACTTATAGGGTGCTGACATCATCAGTGTTTAGAAAGGGGAATGTGCATCCTGCCTCCTAGTTGCCAAAAGGGACATTTCTTTCATACAGAATTGCACACACACTAACCACCCCCTCCACACACACTGAGCATTTGCAGGATTCAAACTCCTACTTAACTATGTTATGACACTTGCGACGGACGCATTAGCGGAGCATGCTATTCGCATTACTGGGAGGTTTCTCTTCTCTTGCTGTACTTAGAGGGTGCTTACATCATCAGTGTTTAGAAAGGGGAATGTGCATCCTGAAGTGTGTTCTCCTACTTGCCAAAAGGGACATTCCTTTCATACAGGATTACACAACACTAACCCCCCTCCACACACACTGAGCATTTACAGGATTCAAACCCCTACTTGGGTATGGTTTGACACTCGAGACAGATGCATTAGCAGAGAACGCTATCCGCATTAGTGGGAAGTTTTCCTTCTCTTGCTGTACTTATAGGGTGCTGACATCATCAGTGTTTAGAAAGGGGAATGTGCATCCTGTAGTGTGTTCTCCTAGTTGCCAAAAGGGACATTCCTTTCATACAGAATTGCACACACACTAATCCCCCCCTCCATACACACTGAGCATTTGCAGGATTCAAACCCCTATCTAATTATGTTATGACATTCGAAATGGACATATTAGCAGACCGTGCTATTCACATCACTATTTGGTTTTCTTTCTCCTGCTGTACTTATGGGGTGATGACATCATCAGTGTTTAGAAAGGGGAATGTGCATCCTGTAGTGCGTTTTCCCAGTTGCCAAAAGGGACATTTCCCTCACACAGACTTGCAACATACACCAACCCCGCTCACCCACACACAGAGCATTTGCAGGATTCAAACTCCTACCTAACTATATTATGACACTTGAGAGAGACACATTAGCAGAAGGCACTATCCAAATTACAGGGCATTTGGTCTGCACCTGCAGTATTTATAGGATGCTGACATCATTATTTCTACAGAGGTATGTACATCTAGTACTACCTGTCAGGTGGGGGATATCATATATATGCATTTGCAGCCACCTACTTCAGGGTCAGATATGCACATCGCACTGGCAGGTTATGTTCTATACCATGCTTCGTGACCATGTAACACACAACAAAACTAGTCCAGACCACCCCTCCCACATCCAGGACACACACTTTGCTTCCCTGGGAACAGCGCCAAGATATGCAGGTGTTCACATACACCATTCCAGTTGTTAACATCAGGTACAGGCATATTGTGTGTGGGAACTACTCAGGCCTCTACAACATTACCCTACAGCCACTACAATTTGTGAGTCCATGTGCTATGGCAGAACCACTCACCACAGCCACAAGGGGGAATACATATTGCACCTGACCATCTGCAACATGGGTACTCACTGTTCCACACCAGAGGTAGACCACCATTGTTGATATCTGACCATACCCACCTTTCCCTGGACATCCATATCCCGTCCCCACCCCAAGGCAAGGTTGTCACTGCAAACAAAGTGTATTTATCAAAAGCAGACTTTACACTTGTGAAGACTGGGGTGGAAGACTTCAAAGGACCCATACTGGGGGAGTGTACAGGCCACTCTGCATAATCCTTGACAATTGCATTCTATGAACATGTGGAAGGTTTGCATTGATCATGCTACCCCAAATATACCCATGACTGCTCCACAACAGGACACCTGTCAGGTGTACACCAGCCATATATGAGCTGTGCAACAGACAGAGTGAGCTAATACATTGCAGAGCAGTAGCCCACAGTGGGAGGACATCTCTGAACAGTACTGGCACGACACTTCAATCCCTCATAATCATCACGACACAGTTTTGACAGTGAAATTGTCCCGACAATGCAGATAAGGCACCCCTCAGTCTGTTATTGACACCCACTTACTGTTAGAGGTCCTCAGCAACTCTCTTCCAGCACACACCAACAACATGGATGTGGCTTAGCAAATTCAACCCCTGGGATCTCCACTGTGTCCCTGCTTGACAGAGGCACAGCACACTAGCCTCACACGGTGCCTTATGTGACCTACTTTATAGTGGCACAGTAGCCTACTGTACTGGGGAGGCAGATGCCAAGCACACTCTGGCTAAGCTGTCATTCCATAGGGCAAACAGCCTAGTGTTGACCTCTACACCCATATGTTTAATTGTCAGATGCACATTATTTGTTGCTGATAGACTGTTTGCAGGTCTTTATTGCCATAGCATTCCCTGTTTGTATGAACAACTTGTGTATCTGTGGAAGATGTTTGAATATGGGAGGGATCCACTATATCACATATGTCTCTGTAGTCATTTAACTGTGTGCACTGGGCAAATTGCTGTAATGTGGTTGGTTCCTGGAATAACACATACAAATACCAGATATGTGTGGCCAACTGCTAAACTGAGATTTGGCCTAAGTGTGTGAGCATGCCCAGTTCAGCCTTCCCATGGCATGTTGTCTGACATATGTCTCATTTATCAGTGTGCCAGCATGCCCAGTGTGAGCTTTCCATGTGTTGAACTCTGCAGCCCACCACATTTGTGGATGAGTGTGAACTTCAACAATATCTCCCGTTTGTGGTTGTGTGTTGTGTGTCATGTTGTGTAGTTACTGTCCAACTGCTTTGTGTCTGAACACAACAGGGATTGTACTGTGCCTGCAGGGTTCGCATGGGATACTTTGCATACAGTTGTCAACATCCTTTCATACTGACCTAAAACTGTAGTACCGTATAGTGTACTGGTTCAGTACTTTCACTGTGGTGGACAGTATCCTGGGCTTTAGTCCTATCACTGCTTTACATTTCCATAGTGAGCACAACAGCCTTGTTAGGGGCCAGTTGTGCACATCTGACCATGTTGCATTATGTTCAGATATGAACTACTTAAACCAGGCTTGTCCAACATTGGTAGTGTATTCCACAGCATAGGTGTACATTAGCAAACACTAGCGATGTGTCCTGGGCATTTCTAATGCTAGTCAGAGAGTGTGTTTGTCCTTCGACACACATTGTAAGTGGAGTTTGCCATGACATATGTCATGGTTTGTATACTGTGCCTCCGTCTACCTGTGACATAACAGTGATACCCAGGGTAAATCTACCATCTCCCATCCACTCATCAAGATTCCTCTTGAGGAGAATCAATGAGTGACTCTCTGGCTAACCTGTACTGGGAGTTTACTCATGAGTGGGGGTGGCTTCTGTGTTATGGATCATGCAGTACAGCTTGTCTTATGTATGTCAGTGATGGGGGTCAGGTCTCTCATGTGCATAGCTCACTGCCATTCAGATTGTACAAGGGGCAGCATGTTCATTGATTCCAGCTTGGACATGGCTTTATACATCAGGCGCAACTTGCCTCTGGGTGGGCAGTATGGCAGTGTGTGGAGCTGCAGTTTCTTTAATCAGGCAACACATGGCATCTGTTCAAGCTCTTTGATACTCCTGGTGAGGTACTTTTGGGGACTTTACAGTTGATGGAGGTGTCTGCTGAGGTACATCCCACAGGGGCTATTGTAGTCAATTGTAACGCTGATGAAGGATGACTGCAGAGACACAATGACCTCCCCTTATCTAGATCTGACAACCTTCATGATTAGGTGGGTATATGGTATGTTTCTGTAAACACTACAGCCACATGTTTGTCCAATGCAGGATATCTATCACCTTGTGTCCCCAGGTCTCTCATTACATGTTAAGTACGTAATGGGTTAACACCTATGTGGTAATTGGTGGGCACTTACTGTATATCCACGAGGGTTGACTATACACTTTTCTGCAATTAGCTTGCTGACATGGCTATGGCACCAGTTGTCTGTTTCTATGTGGCCCTTTTGTGGGATGCTTGTGTCAGCTGGAGGGTCAGATATGGTGGGCAGTTTGTAGTCCTCTGCAAACATGTTCAGACACAGTCCTTCCATGTTGGCCTGTACCTATGGAACATATATACCAAATGAGGGAGGTCCCAGGACCAAGCCTTGTGGGATGCCAGTTATATCTGGTTTGTAGTCTGACATGGCTGCAGCATGTCTGACCATGTCACTTCTGTCCTTGGTCTGGTTTGCAACCCCTCTACTGACATAGGGGTTTATATTTAAGCTGGTGAGCATATCTATAATGAACATGTAGGGTATTGTATGGAAGCCTTTTCAAGGTCCAGCTATGCTGTGTGGACTACATTGCCCTCATCAATGACCTTAATGACTGTTTCAAATGAGTCAAACATGTTTAAGGGACAGGATCTGCACTTAAAAAAGCCACACTGGGTAGGGTCCAGTGTCAGTAGGTCCCCAATATCTTCATGTCTGTGGTACATGCTGATCCTTTCCATAGCTGTGCAGACCAAGCTTCTCAGGATTCTGGGGTGGTAGTTTGCAGTATCCATTCAGGCAATACCTTTGTTGAGAAGGACCACTGTTGTTGTACACTGCTCTTTGGGTACATATCCTGTGGTAAGGCTGACATTGAGCAGTATTGTGATTTGGCATTCCATTCTTCTTGGAGTCCATGTTGGACTCAGCCCAGGGCACCATCTCATACCATTGCTGCTGTGTGTTTTGCTTTGTAGATGTTGGCTGTTACCTCAGCATCTGCAATGTCAGGGGGCCAGCAGTCTGCTGGGATAGATATTTTGCATTCTGGGGGGGGTGGGTGTTTGCACTGCACCTGTCAGGTTGTATGTTGGCAATATGTGTGTGTGTTTGGTATGTTGTTTGTAATATTTGTCTGATTCAGAGCATATCTGTGAATTCACAACACGGTTCCTACTATCAGTTGAGAAAGCCTTGTGATTATCCTTAGTGTCCTGTACAATTTGTATCTTCATAGATCCATAGGTTCATACTAGGCTATCCACCCTAGGGCATTTATAAGCCTAGCCAGAGTGTGTGTGGCTTTTGCCACCCCTTGCTATGTGAATATTACGGCCATTTATGATTTACTTTACTGTGCCTCTGTCTGGACGTGACACAGTGAAGACACCCAGTGTACATCTACGATCATCCATCCACTTGGCAAGATTCCTGTTGAAGAGTGTCAGTGAAGGGCTCTGCCTAACATGGAGTGGGATTCTGTTCAAGGGTGTGGGGAGCCTCTGGGTTATGTATGTGTCCCTCCAGCACATCCTATTTCATTATGCGTTGAGGTTGACATCTCTTACTCTCACAGCTCCGATGACTTTGAGTTTTCTGGGGTGGAGCATGTCCATTACTCCTGTGTTGGGCATGGCCTTGTACAACAGACATACGCCTCTGTGTAGGCAGTATATGACTGCATTCAGCTGGGGTGTCTACAGCCAGGCAGCATATGACATATATTTGAGACCCTTTATCCTCTTGGTGAGGTACCTTTGAGGTCTTTCTAACTGCTGCAGGTGTCGGGTAAGGTACATCCCAAATGAGGCATTGTACTAGATTATGGGTCTGATAAGAGAACAGTATAGGGGCACAATGACCTCTGTTGACGTAGATGTGAATCCTTTCATGATACGGTGTCCAATATAGACAGTCTTCCTAGCCACATTGGCAATGTGAGTGTCACATAACAGGTTACTGTCCACTTGTGTCCCTAGGTCCCTGATTACTCCTTCCATACATAATGGTTTACCACCTATGTGGTAATTTGTGAGTACCTTGTTTGATATTTTGTGGGACATTCATACTGTCCAGTGTCTTCAGGACGGCTGGGTGGGGTTCCTGTGTGTGAGAGTGTGGTCTGTAGCATGCTACAGACTTTACAGTAGCCTTGCCTATGGTTAGTTGCACATGGGTGGACTCCAATGCTTTGTGCATTGTCAGTTACCTGGATGTATGGGTGTCTGTGCTGAATATGGATACTCCCCCTCCTTTTATGTTTTGGTCCAGGTTTTGGGGCCATAACGCATGATATGTGGTATAACCTGGTAGTGCTGGTGTGCTGTCAGGAGGCTTGCAGCAGGTTTCTTTCACTGCACAGACATCGGTGTTCTCCATACTGGGGAGGGCCTTGGGAGCATGCATATTGAGGTTTACATGTCTGGCATTGGTCAGCATTACCCTTATGGTTCTTTCCACTTATGTTTTCTAGGGTGGTGGGTTAGTCTTTTCAGCCTTGCCTACCGAAGGATCTATGGAGGTGGCAGAAGCCTTATCCAATATCTAGATGCCCAGGGGTAACAGGTGCAAGACATCCCTGGAACAGCAGCATGGCTTGTCAAGCATGACATCCCAAGTAGACAGACATTGGATCCCCTTGGAATGACACCAGTAATTGTGCCACTTATTAAAGCTGATCATTCTGTGTTTGTACTGTGGCATCATTCTTGGTGAGGGTAGGATTCTGCAAACGGTCAGTGTCATACCGGCCTGGACTACATAATCGGAGAGCTCATCTATATCTCTTTTCATGTAGTCCGGGGAGGTACATCTCAGGTCATTCACACCAGCATGGACTATGACTGCATCATATTTCTACTTGCTTTGGAGTGACCTGCATACTTGTGTTATGTGGCGTATTGTAGCAGCCTACAGGCAGCTTACTGTACCCTTCCCCCTGTTCAGTCTGGTGAGCGGGACAGCAGTGTGTCTCACTATGGAGTCACCTATTACAACTGTATCCGGCATGTTGTTTCTCCTTCTGGCCTGTGACTGTTTGGCACACCAGCTTTGTGTACTGTGTGTTGCAGGTGCTATGTTTGGAGGTTGTGGTTGCTTAGGTGTCTGCTTTGGAGGCCTCTGTTGGTGTGGTGTGTTTGTAATTAGGGCCTCTGGGAATGTTATTCTGTGTTTATGTCTTTGGTTTGCAGTTGTAATAGGTCTATGTGGGACTGGGTTTGTGATGTGTGTGGTTTCCTTCTCATCCTGACTAGTTTTGACAGTACTGAGTTGAGAGAGCTCAGCCTCCGGTTTGGATAGCTGGTTGCATCTCTCACATATATTTGTATTTCTTAGGGGGAGTTGAGGGTTGTCTGTGTACTTGGGGCAGGTGTAACATTGCCTCAAGATTCACAGATTCAAGTTGTTGTAGCTGGCCTTAGTGGATTGTATGTGTGGACATATTTTATTGCCATACTACTGATCAGTGATTACTTCCCTTTTTATGTTTGCTCTATTATGTAGTAGCTTCCTCATTCTCTTTTATGGTTTGGTACTGGCTGGAGTCCACCATGCCAGATGCCTGCATGTATGGCATTGTGTCTTGTTTTAATTTAGGATTGCATAATACAAGCATTCCTGGCAGTGCTCATGGAATGCCTGTATAACAGGTTCTGAGGTGTGGCCCATATTTTTGTACCTGCACGGGCCTTTAATGGATTCCACATCAGTTTGGAGGAGTGCAACTTTTGCTTTACACATGTTTTTCACTGTGGTTTTCTGGCCAGGGACTGTGGTCAGGATGTGTATATCCAGTGTGATTACTCTATGGTCTGGTCTTACCAGTGAGGGATACACTTCTCATCTTGTCATCCAGTACCCATGTTGCTGATTATCACATCCAGTATGCTTATCCCTCTTGTGGGAGTGGTATGTTGTTCCTGGGCATTTTGGTTTATGGATTCTAGGAACTTTTGTCCTACAGTGTTGGAGCTAGTATAATGCTCCCAGTCTATGTCTGGGTATTTTCCGTCACCCAATATAATGTGGTTTGGAGGACTTGATATATTCATGTATTCCAACATAGGCCAGGTGCAGTTCCTGGTGTTGGGATGGTAGTCTGTAGCAGGTTATAAACTGGGAGGCAGTTTTAGCCACTGTTACTTGACCATGGCTAGTCCATGCTGCTTCTTGTTGTGGTACCAACATGGGGGTGTGGTTATCCTTGACAATTATTGGTAGTCACCCTCCTTTTGTAGCTTGTTCCATGTTTTGAGGCTGTACAGCACAGTATGAGGTGTAACCTGGTAGTGTTAGGGTGATGTTGTGAGCCTTGACCCAGTTTTCTGTTACAGCACAGATATCAACATTCTCCATACTGGGTGAGTTTAGACTGCATGCATCTTACTGTTTAGACTTCTGGCATTGGGTAGCATTACATCTAGGTTCTTATCCCTTGTGATACCTATGGAGGTGGGTTTGTGTTTTGAGCCTTACCTATTAAGTGCACGCTGTGGGTAACAACAGCTTTTGCCAGTATCCATACGGCCTCCACTGATAGATGCACGCCAGCCCTAGCAGGTGGAGCATCATGTCATGCTCAGCATGTCATCCCAGGCTGGCACACATTGGATCCCCTTTGACTAACTGCAATACTTCAGCCAATTATTGCAATTGATCATCTCATCGTCATATTGTGGCATCATGCTTGGTGAGGGTAGGATGTTAGTCAGGGTCCTCAAGTATGCATATACTACATGGTGTTACATTGCTTAACACATGGCATTCATGCCTCAGGTGGTGCTGCAGGGCTGCCTCTGTTGGATGCACATATTACACTCCCTGTACATGTTTGAGAGCAGGTTATGTCATTTTAGGCATCCCTGTTATTATATGAGTGAGTCAGAGAGGGGTATTATTCCCAGGGTTCCTACTGAGCCAGTGTATGTGCTATGCGTTGCCTCTTTGCCAAGGCCAGGGCATACAGGGCACGCCTCCTTCTGCCTACTGGGGCAGGCTCAGGTTGTTCCTCCTCTGAGTCACGCTCTGCCTGTGATGGCCTTGGCAATGGTGGGGGGCTGTTTGGACCAGCCCTATGCTGGTCCTGCTGCAGCTGTTTCCGCAAGATCATATTATGTAGCATAGCACATACCATGACAATTTGGGTACATGTAGTTGGTGAGTACTACAATGCTCCACCAGATGTGTCCAGACACCGGAACTGTGACTTGAGCAGCCCAAACACACGCTCTATTACATTACGTGTTTGTGCGTGTGCCTCATTATGGCATTCCTGTTCAGGTGTGTGTGCGTTTCTGATGGGTGTCATCAGCCACGGCTCCAGTGCATAACCTGCATCCCCCACTAGGTTTCCATATGGGATGTCCCCAGTGGCAAATGTCTGGTACAGCTGCGTCAAATGCCAGATATGGGAATCATGGTAGCTCCCAGGGCAGCCAGCACAAACATTCATTATTATGCCCTGGGCATCACACATGACCTGGCAGTTGATGGAGGGGAAGTCCTTGCAGTTAATTTAGGCCCTACCCCGCTCACCGGCTGGTGCTTTGATGCATATGTGCATGCAGTCTATTGCACCCACTACCTCAGGGTATTCCGCTATTTGCTGGAAGAGATGCATATTGCTGGCCAATACCTCACAAGCATTGGGGAAATATACATGATCACCGACATGTGCTGACATGGCATCCAGGAACTGGTGCAGCACCCTGGAGGCTGATGCCTGTGATATCCCCATCATATCACCAGTTGGTCTCTGGAAGGTACCTGTTGCTAGTATTCTTAGGCCAACACATACCTTGGTTTCCACTGGGATGGGTTCCCCTCTGTTGGTTCTGTGTGTGAGGCGTGGCCTGCACAGCTCGACAATTTGCTGCAGGAGGTCTCTGTTCACTCTATAGCGCTCTACTATCTCCAGCTCATGTAACCTGTGGTAGGTGACCCTGGGCCTGTACACTCTTCTCTGTCTCCTCACTGTGGGCTATGGCAGCCCCTAGCATTTCTGCTCTGAGTTCAGCTTTTTCAGTTTTCACTTCTAAGAGCTTACTCCTGTCTTGCAGTGTCTCTTGAGAGAAACATCCTGCACTGCTGTTTGCTGGGTTTTAAGTGCTTGGCTGAGCTACTACTCTGCCTGTGTAATTGCCTGCTTCTAATTGTTTTCACCTGCTAGCTCCAGCAGTATTCCCTTCTAGCTTCCTACTAATTCTGTTGCTTCCTTTTTCCTTTCTGTTTCCTCAGGGGGGAGCAATGCGCATACCAGCAGAAACACGCTCACAGTGGCTTACACGTGCGCACACAGGCTTACACGGTTCAGAATCTGCTTATTCGGGTTAAAACACGTGCACACTAGGGCAAACAGTCTTACAAGTTTGCCAACAGGCTCCCACATGCTCAGTCTGCCTTACACGCGCACACACTGCCCTACTCGCGCTTCATGGTGCGCACACGTGCGCATGCATGCCCAGCAAGAAACTTTAGTGTAGGCAACAGTGTCCATCTTCCATTTCTTGGCTTTCCCATGCTTATGTTGTGGGACTCCTCTTTCCATGCTATGTGTCTGACATCTGTCATGTAACATTGAACTCCAATGAACTGCATTTCTTTCTTCCATTTCCCCCTGTGATGTCACCTGTCTCCTACTCTATTCCTCCCCCTTATGTATCTCTTACACTACTCAGAATGTGCTCATTTGCTTTGTGACAGTGGAATTCAGTATCCTAACACTCATTTACATCAGATTGCCTACTAATGCTTAGTTACATGTCTTAGACTCAGCTTCCCCCCTTAGCAACCACTAAACGGTGGCCATGTTGTTTTTGGTCTGCTGGTCCCTGCATTGTACATCCATGTATTGCATAAAACCCACATTTGTGGGTTTATAACCTTCATTTTTATGTTTTATACAGCGCAACCCGTTTGCGCGGGGCTGCGCTCTGTTTAAACATCGCCGAAAAAAAAAATATTTATTTTTCATATTTGCATCGGGGTACCTTGCCAATGGCCACATATTTGGCCATTGGCATGCTGCCTGACACATATGCACCCTTTATTTGGAGCTGACATGGCTCCATTGTGATTTTTACAGAAACGTACTCAGTTGTCTACTGAGTACATTTCTGCAGCTAAAACGGCTCTTACACGGGCTGCTTTGGGCTTCCTGGATCGCTAATCTACCTCATTTGCATGCCTTTTGGCTGCAAGTGAGGTGATTAGCATATCCGCGCCCACTCTATGTAAGAGACGTTTTAGCTGGACTCTTACACGGACTTTAGGGCTGTTCCCTGTGTGTTTAAGAAAGTTATATATTGTGAATATGTGTGTAACACACCCCAACCTGCATTATTCAGCTGCTTCAGCTACATCTTTAAGAAGTATATTCACAAATAGAAATAATGACTTATATGTAGGAATGCATTCCAAGGACTAATTAAAATCACACACTCCCATACCTGTCTGAAGTGTATCTCCATTCATTCCCAAATTATTATAATTCTAATGTCTATACTTTAAAAGCTGTTATCTGTGGAATGCCAATTAATCAGCTAAGTTTCAACATTTGCATGCTTTATCTCATGGGTTTAATTACTAGCTGGTACAACAATATGTTAACATTGTAGATGCCTTAACATCACAATATGTCACAATAAGTCATCATCTTTCTCCTTCCAAACTACAAGGGTTAATTATAAGCCATGCCATTAAGAATTCCATTACTGAACACTGGAAGCTGTGCCAATAGGTTCAGTATTACATATAGCAAAGCTCAATGCCATGTCAAACACCTTTTTTGCTTTGTGATATAAGTAGTGCCAAAGTGTCTGCTAAGGAGTCCATCTGCTTTCAGTTGCATGAATGCAGTTGGCAGGACAGTGTATTTTTGTGCACAACCAGTTATTCACAAAATCTAAATAGGGGCCAGTGCAGACATATACTGTTAGCTTGATGATTGCAGATAAGGCAGGTGAGGGAGAGAATGGTGCTAAATTTACAGCACAAAGGTGGGGTCATGAGGTGTCTGGAAAATTTAAGGCACCTCTTATGATGTGCTACAGTCATAGGCTGCTGTAGGGGTATTATAACAGATCTCAGTTTAAAGATGAGCCTTGGAATAGCTTAGCTAAGGCTGTATCCAGTGAAGGTGGTATTCCACACCCTGGGGAACAATGTTGTCACAATTACAGTGACGTTAAGAAGCACAAGCAGGACCTCTTAAGCCAATAGAAAGCTAACTTTAGGACTTCAAATGCCCCTCAGATGTGTAAGTATACTGACCCATAACTTGTCTATGATATGGCATTAATGATCAATTCAGCCAACACAGCTGCTCATTATGCTTTCAAATATATTTTCGTTTTTGCACAATACAGCTGCAGAGAAAATAGCTTCAAACCATGAGGTGCACCATAAGAGATTAACTAAAATAAGAGAGGCACAGGATAAGTATGACTCAGGTCCATATTCATTTTTTTAACATTTGTTTACTGGGAAATGCCAACTGGGACAGAGCCCATTTTCAGCAGAAGCCTGGCAAGAAATGCTCCTGATGCATGTCTTTTGAATGTGGCAGGAAATCCACACAAATGCAGGGAAGACATGTAAACTCCTCACACAAGGCACAACAGACAAGAATTGAACTAGAGGACCTCTTGCTATGAGGCGACAACACTAACTGCTGCACAACTCATTTCATTCCCTCAAGCAGTAGCTTCTTGATCAGATATACTTCAACTTTGATCTCAGTCATGCGTGGCTTCCCCAGGAACTCTTGTTGCTTGCATTATTTATTTTACTTTTATTTTACATTTGTTAACCGGGCTAGTCCAACTGGATATATTTCCATTTTCAGCAGAGGCCCGGGGAGAAAAGCTCCACAGTAACATTTAAAATGTTTATAATGTACAATTTTCTGAGAAAAAG
This sequence comes from Protopterus annectens, assembly GCF_019279795.1. Classification (NCBI taxonomy): domain Eukaryota; kingdom Metazoa; phylum Chordata; order Ceratodontiformes; family Protopteridae; genus Protopterus; species Protopterus annectens. The sequence goes on along the minus strand of NC_056732.1, from coordinate 1,160,662,615 downwards.
GAAGCAAGACAGTGTAAGACAAACAGTACATGAGAGAACAGTAGTTCCAAAGTCAATAATATCTAAGAAACAATACCATATAAAAAGAGAAATAGTTACACCAATATAAAAATAATACAATCGTTAGAAATCAGTAGAGAGCCTTAGCTACAGTAAAATAAGCTAATTAAGAAATACAGGAACTTTGAAAGGAATAAGATACTCCCACAGTAATGTATGTGAGGTTGTTAACAAATATGTTCACAGATATATAAACAACAAAGACTATCAGTGAGTCCCAGCTCTACCTTCCAATAAAATTTATTTCGTTGAACAGTTCCTTCTCTAGCTCGCCAACAGCCTTTACAGAGTAAAACAGTAAAACTCATAAAACACTTGCAATATATACAAAAAACCAAGTAATCAATCAATTACATAATTAAACTATCAAATCACATAGCTTAAATATATTTAAAGTCATAGTCTTAAACAAGACATTGCCAGTTACATTCTCTGTTCATTCCATGTGGATGCAAAGTCCCAAATTTCATAATCAAAATGCATTCCTTTTGTCTTGTTGGCCGAGGCGCTAGAGAAGGAACTGTTCAACGAAATAAATTTTATTGGAAGGTAGAGCTGGGACTCACTGATAGTCTTTGTTGTTTATATATATACATCTTGTTTGCTGTTGTTTGAATATGTTCACAGATAGTTCATCTCCTAATTTTTAGGAAATAGTTTAAAGTAGTTTATGCTACTAAGGGGTAAGTAGTGATTGAAAAAGTAAAAGGGGAGGGAGGATATAGAAACATGACAAAAAAAAAAGAAAGCAGACAATTAGTCCGGGTAACAACAAGGGCATAACCAGTTTGTTATAAGATGTTGCTTCTGTCTTTGTTTAAAGACTGGGAAGGAGGGAAGTGCAATTAGATCTGATGGCAACATGTTCCAGAATTTTCCAGTGATATTTGAAAACAAGGAGTCACCTGCCATGTTATTAGATTTGGTATTGCTAGCCAGTAGTTTAGTGGAGGAGCGTAAGGAGTTGAAGTTTACATAGGGGGTAACAAGGTTAGTGAGTATCGGTGGGTTCTTGGGCTGGTACAATATCCTATGAATAATGGTAAGTTAGGAGAGTATCAGAATGTTATGGAAGAGCGTAAGGAGTTGAGGTTTACATAGGGGTAATAAGGTTAGTGAGTATCGGTGTGTTCTTAGGCTGGTACAATACCCTATGAATAATGGTAAGTTGGGAGAGCATCAGAATGTTGTGGAGGAGTGTAAGGAGTTGAGGTTTACATAGGGGGTAACAAGGTTAGTGAGTATCGGTGTGTTCTTGGGCTGGTACAATATCCTATGAATAATGGTAAGTTGGGAGAGTATCAGAATGTTGTGGAGGAGCGTAAGGAGTTGAGGTTTACATAGGGGTAACAAGGTTAGTGAGTATCGGTGTGTTCTTGGGCTGGTACAATACCCTATGAATAATGGTAAGTTGGGAGAGTATCAGAATGTTGTGGAGGAGTGTAAGGAGTTGAGGTTTACATAGGGGGTAACAAGGTTAGTGAATATCGGTGTGTTCTTGGGCTGGTAAAACATCCTATGAATAATGGTAAGTTGGGAGAGTATTAGAATGTTGTGGAGGATCGTAAGGAGTTGAGGTTTACATAGGGGGTAACAAGGTTAGTGAGTATCGGTGGGTTCTTGGGCTGGTAAAATATCTTATGAATAATGGTAAGTTGGGAGAGTATCAGAATGTTTTTTAGTTCAAGCCAGTTAAGTTGCTTTAAGTTCAGACAGTGATGGGTTCTAAATGGGTTCCCAGTGGCAAACCTTGCAATATTATTATAGGAGTTAGTTAGTTTAGTGAGATTACTTTTCTTTAGGTTGGTGTAAATGGGGGAAGCATAGAGAAGAGTGAAGATTAAGTGTGAGTGGGCAATAGTAGCTCTGGCTGTTGGTGTTAAGAATGGCTTTATTCTATATAGGGAGCCTAATTTTCTATTTACGGATTTTATAGTGTTATTGATATGATTATCAAACGTAAGGTTATTGTCAATTAAGACTCCTAATAGTTTAGTGGTAGAGTCAGGGGTTAAAATGGTGCCATTATTTGATTTGATAGAGAAATTGATTGTGGGGGATTTACTGTTAGGTGTAAAGAGCAGTAGCTTGGTTTTTTTTGGCATTCAAAAGGAGGCAACGATTTAGGAACCATGCCTCGACTGAGTTGAATACTGTCTGAGTTAGGGATTGTAGTTCAGATGTGGAGTTGGCAGAACATATAAGAGTGGAACCATCTGCATATTGTATGCAAGTAGCTTGAGGAATTGCTAAGTAAAGGTCATTGATGAACACTGAGAATAGAAGTGGGCCGAGAATGGAGCCCTGAGGTACTCCAAGGGAGACTGGTAGGTGGGAGGATAGTTTATTCTCCCAAATGACTGCTTGTTTCCTATTGTTAAGGTAGGACTTAAACCAATGGACAACCTTGGTGTCAAGAGCAAGGGATTCAAGAGTTTTTAGGAGTAGTGGGTGGTTGACCATGTCAAAAGCTTTTGACAGATCAATAAAGAGTACAGATGAGAGGAAGTTATTGTTATGGTTTTTATTGATAGAGTCAGTGAAAGATAGGAGGGCTGTGGTGGTACTATGAAATGGCCTGAAACCATGCTAACAATTTGCTAATATATTATGTTGGGTTAGGTGGTTGATAAGCTGATGGTGAATACATTTTTCCATAACTTTTGCTAAGGGTGATAAGAGTGCTATTGGCCTATAGTTGGAATATTCATTGGAGTTTCCACCTTTATGTAGAGGGATAATGTTGGAAATTTTCCAGATATCTGGGATGGTTCCTTCATTTATGGTTCTGTTTATAAGGATTGATATAGGATATGCAACTGCTTTGGCTGCTTTTTGCAGGTATTCAGATGGTATTAGGTCTGCAGAGGGAGTATATGGCTTTAGTTTATGTAGTTTTTGGATATATGTGGTAGCGATGGGTTGTAATTGGAATGTAGGGTGAGTATTAGGTAAAGAAGTTTGGAGATTAGAGTTGTTAGTGGACAGTTGGGAGGCTAGAGATTTTATGGTGTTAGTAAAGAAGGTATTAAAGGCATTGGCAGTTTGAAGGGAGGTATTGTTATCAGCCCCAAGAGGGGGTGGTGTACTGGAATGTCCTGTGTGTAGGAGTCTATTAACGCTGGACCAGAATTTTTGTGGGTTGTTTTGGTGAGATTGCTGTAGGTTACAATAGTAGTTTTTTTTTGTCAGTCAGAATAGCTTTTTTAGCGGTATTCCTTAGCTGTCTGAATGTTTGCTGCTCTGAGGTATTTTTGGATGCTCTCCATTTGGCCCAAGATTTATTTCTAAGTAATATGAATTGTCTAGTTTCTTTAGAAAGCCAGGGGGCAGGTTTGGATTTCATTCTGATAGAACGTTTAGGAACATGTTTGTCAAGGATAGTTAAGAATTTAGAATTAAAATATTTGACCACCTGCTCAAGAGGGAGAGTTTTTAGTGGGTACCAATTACAGGCACTAAGTTCATTTTGGAATAACACAGGGTTAAAATGTCTGTTGGTTCGAGAGATCTTGTAAGTAGGGGTGTTAGGGATATCATTCTTTTGCCTTAAGATGTAAGTTAACATATGATCACTTAAGTCATCTTGTAGAGTTCCTGCCTTAGGGAATGAAAACACCAAATTAAATGCATGTGAGTTAAATACCCAGCAATTGCAATTACTTTTTAATATTGGATAAGTACTTATAACATATGATCAGCAATAATACATCAGGAAGAATTTAGTTATGATAATTGCAAATATTACACTTGAATGCATATAATTTATCCATAATAGGGAAATAAAGGCTGTTCTTTGTTGTATCATTGTAGTGAGATTTGTTTTTTGTATTATACATTAATACCTTTCCATCATGTATGAATGTGGCAAAGGTGCACAATAGTAATTTATCATAATTGTTAATGTACTGCCAAACAAAGTTTATTGAAAAATATAGTAATGTGACCCACCATGTATCTAATTATCTCTTTCTTGTCTCTCCCACCCTGTCTGTCTTTTTTTTTAGGGGGGATTTATAATTTATAATTTATTAATGCTGTGCTGTTTGCTACCTTGCTACTGAATAATAAATGAACAACAACACAGAGAGGTAGATAAACCACTGCAGCTCAGCCGAGCCTACTTCTACAAATAGCAGCACAGGTACACAGCATTTTGAGTTCACAACCTCAGTGTTACATCCACAAACCCTTCCATACCTGGCTCCAGCTGCATACGGTAGCTCTGCACCAGATGCTGGCACAGTGGTATCCTCCAGAAGCAGAATCAGTGGAGATGAAAATGTTTTCACCTGGCAGGAACTGATAGGGCTGGTGGAGGATATGATGGAGAGGAGCCTAAATGCACATATCAGTAGGGTTGAGAAGGCTGTGTTTTGGATTGCAAAGACAATCCCATGTTCAGCAATGACAATGGGATCTGCTGCAGGAAACAATGATGATAGTTCTGAGGGTGATGACTAGATTCTCACTGTTGTCAAGCTGGATGTGGGTGCACATCTGATGTCCTCCAACTATCTCCAGTCATGGAGTTCCACAACTTTTTGCCTCCATCACAATTTCTGTTTGTCTTGCATGTGCTGTATACCTGCATGCTTCCTAATCTACTGTACCTATGTGACCCTCTCATACCCAAGCACCTTTCCCAACATTTCTCTCTCTCACCTCCCCAAAAAATTAAAAAAATTGGCATCTATTCCACAAAATATTGTGCCCCATATGTAGCTCTCCACTTTTCCTATAAGTTATCTTGACGTACCTGGTTTGGCCCAATTAGCCGTATAACTTTATTCTGTTTTTGTCACCAACCACTCATGCTGACTCCCAAAGTCATGAAATTGTGTGTACAATTGTATATTTATGTTGTAAAGAAGTGGATAGTATAGTGCTCTCCCATAACCCTCCTGAAAATTCCTGCATTTTTTCCCCTGTGTCCACCCATTGCTTGCCAACCCCATTTAAACCACTTTCCTGTCCACCCATTTTTCACTTATTTAATCTGATCAAAAAACAGATTCACATACAACAAACCTGGCCATCAATGGACCACAGAAAGGCCTTTATTTTATGTTCTCTGCATTTTTGCAGAGGTTGTCATAGCACAGTAATGCTGAGTGACAATGAGCACTGTTGAACTTCGTATTGCAAAAGCTGAATACATCAATTTAATCTGCAATGTACTAGTTTCTTTTGCAAAAAAAAATGCTTAAGTTTGCTGCACTGTAAGAAGGCACAATAAGGCAGACTAAAGGCAGTATGCTGTGAAATAGTTAATGTATCAGTTTCTAGGCTGTTGGATTAATAAACTAGATGTTCCTATGTGGGTTGCAGAGATAATTACCTTGTCTGTAGACTGACACTTTTGCATAGTATCATGCATTCAATTACAACTTTAGGTCAATGTATTAATTAATGGCATTTCAATATACTTTAATATATTTAACTGCAAACATCTGTATTTCTGTCCATATACATTTCATTAACGCATCATTGGAATAGTGCAGCAGGACATCTTTTTTAAAAATATTGCAACAACAGGGATAGTTATTAAGCCATCCTTATCCTGCTTATGTCTTCACATTTGTAGCACTCTCATAACCCTTATTTCTCCATACAGCAAGCATTTAATTATATAGGACATGACAGATTAATGATGATTTAATAAGTAAGAGTAATGCAACATACTGATGTTGTTACATGTCCCGCAGAGCACATTGTTGATATTCCTATCTGAATCTGTCTCTCTCTCTCTCCCTCTCTCTCTTTTGCTCTCTGTTCACCCCTTCTGCTTCAGTAAGTTGTCACTGTACTTCATTCATGTTATTTAGACATTGTGCGGTAGTAATCCTTATGACATGATAAGACAATGCTCACATGTACAGATATTTTGTTTTAATATTTTCAAAGCTTCTAACCCAGGCATCATCTAAGTGTTACAGACTGTTTTTGTACATTCTTTGGTGCCTGCATTTTGGCTAAATATTGTTCTGATCCGTAATTATCCTTCTTCTGTCCTAAGCTTTGTCTCTGCCTCCATCTCACCCTGTCAATGTACGTTCACTCTTCTGTATCATTATTCTTCCACTTCTGCATTTGTGCAATGGCAGCTATTTGGAAACAAATGCAAATAAAGCTAAATGCACATTCACAGCTTAGAGCAATAGCTTGTAATTTTATTGCCTTTGGCTGCATTACTCTGATTGCTCTTTGTACCACTGTCCATAGCAATGTTTAGTTTAATGCACTTTTTTAACAAGCTGAAGAGTTGTATGTACAAATTACAGTGGTCAGTAGCGTAATGAAGATTAATCCATTCACAATTGCTGAAATATGTTGTCAAATGTGAACTATCAGATGTTTGACTACAAATGTGGTGCACTTTAATTATAGTCTGATATAAATATTTTTCTTGCAATGTTGTAAAGGTTCAAATCCAGATGGACGATGAAATCTTTCAGAATGTTGGCTATACCTTTCCTTAACACATCATTATCTTACTGCTGTATTAATGTTCCTGGTCACTGTTGTGAAGCCTGTGTTGTACTGATCTTCATGCAAACGTTGGCACATAGAAACACAGAAGGCTGCTAATTTCCATTCTAAGTTTTTACACTTTAAAATATAATTATGCGTGTGCTGATAATTTGCCAACAGCTGTGAAATTCAGCTTGGCAGCACTGCGCTCAAAGAGTAATATAAAAAAAGAAAATAACACAATTATTGTTTTAAGTTATACAATATTTGCATGTCTGTATTAATTTTGTCAACAGGTAATCTTGATTGCAGAATTATGCTGACTCAATTAATTCCTTTATTTGATATGTGTCTGGTCCACAGTGTTTACCCTTGCTACTGTGTTACAAGTTTGTTTAACATAACATATACTCACATAATCCATTACTGTTGTTTTGCAGTGCACTGCCCTGCGTATGACTTGCATGTTTGTCTCATCAATGCACATAGTGCAATTAAGAGACAATGCAAGTGTGCAATCATCCCATCATAAAGTTGATGAAAGTATGATTGATAATCCACTGGTTTACAACAGAGAATGCCTATGATATCCTACAATGTTAAACATGTCAATCCACCTCACAATAATGCAATGCACATGAAGGACAATATCTAAATTTTAGTACAAAATTATGTAATGACGTGACAATCATAGTCATGCTATATTGTCTTGTGTAAACATATACATTTGTTGCACAACCTGTGATGCACACTACCATCTGTTCCAAATAGTGGATTTTCAAGAAATGCAAATGTTCTATTTCACATTGTTAAAGTCAGTCTTCTCCTGTGGTACATGTGACTAATGCTGTGCTCACTAGATTGTGTAACTAGATAGTTAGGAGGTTCAGTGCTCGGCATGAGAAACTTGTATGAGTGTGTGCAATGCTTGGTGTTGTATCCACTTCCCATGAGTAGAATCCATTTGACTCCTCAGACAGCTCCTTCATCCCACTTTTTTCTGAATCATCCTGTCTGAAACACAGTGGTGAGGTCATCTTGACAAAAGTGTACTATCTCCCCTTAACAGTCTGATTTCTCCTGTTTTAGGTAGGAGGCTCAATGCTCAGCATGAGAAGTGTGTGTGTGTGTGTGTGTGTGTGTGTGTGTGTGTGTGTGTGTGTGTGTGTGTGTGTGTGTGTGTGTGTGTGTGTGTGTGTGTGTGTGTGTGTGTGTGTGTGTGTGTGTGTGTGTGTGCAATGCTTGGCTGTATCCACTTCTCCTGAGAAGAATACATAGATCTTGAGACAGAGCCCTTATTCAACGTTTTACTGAAACATCCTCTCTGCAACACAGTGATGAGGTCATCATGACAAAAGTGCAATCTCTCCCCTTAGTAGCCATACTTCACTGGTGGTGCTTTTGACTAATACATATAATATAGTGCTTTATAGTGCTTTATAGTGCTTTAATATAGTGCTTTCTAAATTGTGTAAATAGATAAGTAAGCAGTTCAATACTCATTATGGGAAACTTGGGAATGAGTGTGTGCAACACTTAGCCCTGTATCCATTTCCCTAAGAAGAAGACTACATTTAACTCTTCAGACCATTCATGTATGCCCCCTTTTATTAAAACATCTTATTTGAAACACAATGAAGAGGTCATCCTGACAAAAGAGAACTCTTTCCCCTTAATAGACAGACTCCTCCTTTAGCATTTACAGCTAATGCACTGCTCTCTAGACTGCATAACTAAATAGACAGGAGATTCAATGCTCAATATGGGGAATATGTGTGTGTCTGTGTACATTTGTCTGTGTGAGTGTAGGTGTGTAATACTTTGTGTGGCATTTACTTCCCTTGAAGGAATGCATTTAAATGTGTACATAGCTCCCTTATCCAACCTTTTTCAGAAACATCATGCACTCTCTCCCATTATAAACCAGACTTTTCTTAAGGTGCATGTATTTCTTATACTGTTATCTAGAATGTATAAATCAATAGGTAGACAGTTCAGTACTAAACATGGGAAGTTTGTGTGTGTAATGCTTTATATTGTATCCACTTCTTTTGAGGAGAATGTATTTAAATTTATATACAGTTCTCTTTTTCTTTGCAACACTGAGATGAGGTCATCCTGATAAATGTGCTCCCTCTCCTCTTAAGGGTCATACTTCTCCTGGGCTCTTGCATTTCTTACACTATTGTCAAAATGTGTAAATAGGTAGGAGGTTTGACTGCAGCAGTGCTTAATTTCTACAAGTGTGTGTGTGTGTGTGTGTGTGTGTGTGTGTATGCATGTGTGTGTGTGTGTGTGTGTGTGTGTGTGTGTGTGTGTGTGTGTGTGTGTGTGTGTGTGTGAGTGTGTGTGTGTGTGTGTATCTACAAATAAATTCAGGATTGGTTTACAGATATTTTTAGTGGCAACTATTACAATTCGAGACAGCTGTAAAAGTCATTTTACCAAACACATCTACTTGTCATTATACTGCACATGTCATTCCTTCATAGATGTTGCATGACTCACTTGTGCAAAACATTTGTGAGTGCATGCTGTGCTTGGTGTTGTATCCACTTCCCATGAGATGTTGGCTGCTGATCATGTGCTATATAGATTGTGTAACTACATCGTTTGATGGTTTGAGTCCATCCCTGCTTAAATAGTGTGGCTGTGATTACTATCATGTACTGTTTGTGACTGTTATGTATACTTCTCCCTAGATGGATTTACAGTGATACATTGTTATACTAGCAAATCCTAGCATTCCAAGGGAAAATAATTTTTGGGCCATTCAATGAAAACATAATGGTACTATTTACTGTGGTATCTCACAGCTGTATTTTACACTTCATTGTGTTATGCAGCTTTGATACTGTGCTTTGTACATTGTGTTACAACATATACAGAATGCTTAAGGCCAGCTGTGAGTATAGTTTTTAATTTCATATTGTATGTACTACTCTTCAAATATATATATGATTTGTAGCTTACAGTGTGGTTGTGCACTTCAATCCCTTTTTATCATGAACATCCTGCTAATAAACAGTGGTAATTTCATCTATTTAAATGGACACTGACCCATTTGAACCACAACATGTTGTGTGGCATTTTCAATTCAGGCACTAATCTGTAGCTTGTGATATTAGGTCGTTAGTTTAAATGTAGGTATTATTGCTCAAACTACATTGTGCCAGTCTTATTGCGACTGTACATGATGCTAACACTGTTGTCAAAGACATCTGCTGTGTACACATACAGATATTGATTCATCATTGATGTCTCATAGCAATACTTTTCTTCAGTGTAATGATGACGTATATTATAATTTCTTTACATAACATATGTAGGAAGTGTTATCCTCTGGCATGAGGAAATGAGACAACATTTTGTATGTTGTTGCCTTAATACAGCAATTACAGGCACACATATCCCTTGCTGTAATAACATGATGTAATGCCTTGGCTGCAGACATATCTCACAACTGAAACTTCTACCATGATGCATTCATCCTGTACTATATCATGCATGTTCTGTTGTTGAATTCTCATGTGTTCAACATTTGCATTCAGTTCCTGTTAGCAATGTGTGGCCTTATATTGTAAGGTAAGTATGGCATCCACCACAGTTATAATATCTCCACTTACAGTGGGAGAGGCAGCTACCATCCCTTTTATCTCAAAGTGGCTGTTTACAAAACATACAAATGATGAGATAAGTCAACATAGGTGAAGTGATTCACTTCTGCTAAGGTTTCCATTGTGGTGCTTGTGGGTCACCCACATGTCATAAGCCTGTTGCATAGCTTGCTATTCAGTGCCTGGTATCATTGATATCTTCTTTGGTATTTTTAAATTTAATAATAACAATACTAAGCAAGTTCAGCTTAAACTTCACATATTTGATTAGAAATGTAATACATATTTCTTAGATATGAATGCATCCAATAAAGGTGAAGCAAACATGCTGTTAATTTTTAGGAAACTATTAGAAATAAAAGGGCATCTATGGTGTTATAATAGTCATCCTCACCATATAAAAAAACATATTTTTAAGGAACTTTTATTAAGGAATTAAAAAATATATACTTCAAAATATAGCATTTTAAATATCTCTGTATGAGAAATGATGAGGAGATTCCTTGACGGAGGTTATACTGACACTTAAGACTGAGAAACAATTCATCAGGATAATGGACTGGAGCAAAATGTTTGGATGTTTTCTTCCACTCATAGGACAGCTGACATGACACAAAAAATTAAGTGTAACTTTTTTCACTAGATATTGTTTTGATGGTGTAAAAATATAGGATTTCTTTTCTTTTTTTAAAAGTTTTTTTTATTAATTTAACATATTTACAACAAATACAAAAGGAAGAAATTAAATATCACATACTGTTACACAATGTTAAGAATACATTGAATCATCAAGGTAATCTTATACAAGTAATACATTAAGAGTCTTGGTATTTCAATGGCAACATCTCAAGGCTATTCCAACCACAAAAATTCTTAGTATGATTTATAGATCCTATTCTGACTATTTATTTTTCAGTTTTACATAGTATTGCTGTTAAGTTTTAAAAAAAAGTAATTGAATGTAGGAACTGAGTTCAATTTCCAATTTTTTGCAGTAGCTTTTCTAGCAACTGCCAAAATACTCCCAAGATATTTTTTGCTGTTTTACAGGAAATTAAACATTCTTTGTATTATTGATCTAGCTAAAGAAAACTTATAAGACCATGACATATTAAAACATGCTTGTCTCTTCCTAATGTACATTAGTTTTTCACAATCCATAAACATGTGTGCCCTTTCAGATTTTTCAGCTGTATTATATTAACCAACAAACAGAAGAAGTAAGTTTATTATAATTAGAGATTTTATCAGGAGTAACAAACTTTATATGTATATGTTAACACATAAAAAACTTTCCAGTATAAACTTGAAGTTTGACTAACTCATTTAAGTACAAAGTTGTATTCTTGCTATCTATTGAGTTGCTCAATCCACTACTATCTAAAAAGTTCCAGATTTTTGCATCAAAATTATTATTATTATTATTATTAGTTATAATTAACCCATACACATTGGAAAAGCTTCCTTTGTAGGTCAACTTTACTTCAATGATAGCATTCATACCTAATACAATATGTAGATGATTCCACTCTGATTTGAACATCTGGCAACATGGTACACTCCAATAATTACTCAGTATGCTTTAACAGCCACTGAATCATGGCTTCATAACTCACAACTCTTGCTCAACCCAAAAAAGACCAAACTACTACTTTTTCATCCAAATCCCGTTTTCATGAACAAATAAATAATAAAGCCCTCTCTCTTGATCATATAATAATTGGAGTCACTTCTCATAGCAAATTAGTAGGGGTAATAGTGGATGATAATCTTACATTCAACCTGCATATACAAACTTGCATAAGAAAAGCTCATGAAAAACTAGCAGTGCTTTACAAAGCCAAACAATTTTTCATCAATGCAAGTAAAACTACACTTGCCACTACTTATCTTCTCCCCACACTTCTTTATGGCACTCCTATCCTCACTAACATCCAGGCTTCACAAAAATTAAAACTTGAACAATGATGTAATAAAGTTGCTAAATTTGAAACAAATACCCCTTTCAGAACATACCAATGTATAGCACTAAAAAGCCTAAATTGGTTAAAACTGCTTCATCAGGTAACATATACACAACTTCTTACCACCTAAAAAATTATCCAGCATCCATCTGCCTGTCCTGAACTAAAAAACATTCCATACAACTATGTTCCAGTCAGTTACTGCAATCCAGTGACTAAAAACTCCTGTCTGTCTACAAACCTAACAAATCTGATGGCAATTATCTATACTCATAAAAGGTTAATAAAGCCTGGAATTCATTACCTGTATCCATCAGGTCAATACCCTTCTTCCCATCTTTGAAAACCACTCTGAAAGACCTCCTAGCTAAAAACTGGTTCTGTTCTTGCTTGAACTCAGGATAAACTATGTCCCCAAATGTAAACAAGTATGTTTTTTTTTCCCTTATACCTCTTTATTCTCCCTTAATCACTTACTTCCTTACTTTAATCAAATTCTTTTCCCTGACTTTTTTTGTAAATATACCATGAACATGTTTTCCCTCACTTCATATTGCAGCTCCTGTTTGCATTATACTAACTTACCTTTAATTCTCTTCAAATAGTCTAAAGTTTCTCTAAATATAAAGTGATTGTTAAAAA
>NC_056732.1:1160644293-1160649358 GCF_019279795.1 Protopterus annectens | reverse complement strand
CCAACAGCATGCTTAGATATCCCTAATATCACAGAATGGCAGATGTGTAGCAATCACATAGCAGGCATACCACATGCATATGTGGAAACATAGTGGCAGTGACAATGGCATGCAGGTGAAATATTCTGTAACAGCCCAGCAACCCTAGAGTGTCCACACAGGGAGCATGTCTATAAGCACATTGCAGACAGTGTTGTACCATACAATATATGACCCAATGGTACATATACCGGAGACATACCACTAGCGTTGTGTGAACATTAAGTTGCAGCTGATATGGTGGCAGGAGACTGATATGTGTATTGTATTATGGTAAATTTGACCTATGAGTTGCTCAGACATATTTCTAATCTTATGTCTTTCTGGAAGTATGGCACACCCGAGGAATCCCACCTACAGTGCCACTGAGGATGAAATTATAATCACCAGCATCATCCAGAACTATCAGTTGTTCTCACAGACAAGCCAGAACCAGCAGGAGCAAACAGACATGTGGAATGATATGGTCCACAGGGTAATTGAGGTGGGGATGAACAGCCGTACATATGAGCAGGTCCGCCACCATTATAGTGACTTGCTCTGCCATGTATGGCACTGTGCCGCTGCCGTGTGGGGTGACCACCTTGCAACAGGGGGGAGCATAAAATCCATTCCCTCCTCACTAGAGTGGAGGAGCTGCTCATGAGCCTGGTAGCACCTGCCTGCCCACAAGAGCTACAGACTTATACAGTCATGGAGGTGGGTGCTACACACACACCAGACATGGAGCATGCAGGTAAGGTTCCAGGGCATCCAAGGCATATCAGTAGATGACTGTAGTGTATGCATCTGTACAGGTAGATCATGCATATGTGAAATGTGGGGTCTGTTGCTGTGTAGTACTGATAAGCAGCAATGCATAATATGTAGTAATGTGGACTTCAGCTGTTGTTGTACTGTAATATTGCAGCCACCCTGTAGCAATGCCACAGCTGTGGTCACTGACATCAACTCTATCCCATCTCAATGTAGGTACCTCTGGGATACCAGCAAGGCAGCAGCCGGATGCCAGTTGGTATGGTTTAATGTTATGCTTGACAATTCACTCTGCATGTCATAGCTACGGTGTAGGCCATGTACACATCTAACACACCTACCCATAATGCATGTCTCTACATGTGCACTGACAAAGCACACACCTCACTAATGTGATTACCAGCCTCAAACAGATGCAATACACAGTCCATCTCAGACAACTGTGACGACACTCCAGCGCACATTGCCCAGGTACAGCTGGCATCTGCCCAACATACACAGCTATGTCATACACAGAGCAGTTGAACATGCTATACATAAAGACATCCCACTTCCTCTGCAAACACATGCTCCAGGGTCCTAACCTCATCAACGCATTACAATAGAACATACTGGAGGGATAGGGCCCTGTCCTGGGGAATTCCCACACTCTGGAAGGGACTACCCATACAAGTCAGGCAATGCTACGCATTGGCCCTCTTTACCGAAACACTTGACAACTGGATGGGGAATGGGGAATTCACCCTGGGTAGTATGTCTGTGCCACAGCCTGACAGGGGCACAGGGGAATAACATTAGTGGGTGGTGCATTGCTGGGAACCCCTGTAGCTAGGCTTATGTAGGCCCCAGGACCAATAGACCAGTACTCACCTATGCACCTATGTGTACCACAGGCAACATCAGCCAGGGCTCAATAATGGTCAATAATGGTCTCTACACTCACCAAAGGTACAGTACATTGTGTCTGTGGTTGGTCTAATGGTAGTCTATCACACCAACCACAGTACATTGTGTCTGTGGTTGGTCTAATGGTAGTCTATCACACATACATGCACCACTGATGATGACATCTATGAATACACATCAAGCATTCACTAAATACATGTGTCCAAATGTAATCCAGAAACACACAGAGTCTGTGAGCAGCAGCAGAAACACAACTGACACACAGATACACATCCTGCAATGGTGTGTACACCTGTGTGGTATGGTGCACGGTACATGCCAGGGTGTTGAACAGATGCACAGCAATGATGTGGACATGGGTGCAGTGAGCCATGCATCACAGCCAAGTATAATGTTGGTAACGGGGATTGACTACAGTTGCACTGCATGCTGTTGAGCGCCATATGTCCTGCATGCTGACATGTGTAATTACAGGTTTGTGTGTGATACTGTACTACACTATCACCTGCTATTGTGTGTGTTATGGGGGTGTGGGAGCTGTCTGTAGGTGCTGTCTGGTGGAGTGCATAGGTTGCCATGTTTGTTGCCTTCATGTGTGTATGTCTGTGTGTGCGGCTATGTCTGCGCACATGTGTGTGTGTGTATGTACTGTTTAGCAGTGATGTACAAGTCTTACAGTATGTTCCCTGTTTTCCCCTCACAGGTGGTGAGGTGCGGCTGGGTCCCCCCCCCGCAGGGAATCTGATGTCACTGATACAGACAGTGACCATGAGGATAGGTGTGATGAGGCACAGGAAGGGTCATCAGGGGCTGCCACTGGGCCACCAATTGACATGTATCCACCCCATCCATGCACACAGTCACACTGCCTTTACATACCTCATCACCATTGGTCTTAACTGAGGGACAGCCTGCGGTTGGCATTGGCCAGGACAGTGTGGTATCTATGGCATGTGTGTCAGGACACAGCAGCCATAGCTAGATGTCTGGAGGGATATCGCATAGGCAGATGTTCAGGGGTGCTCGTCGGAGCACTGCTGGTCATCATGCCCCTGGCAGATGTGCCACATCTATTTCAGTCACAGGCATGTTCCAGACTGTCATGGAGGCACAGGCATGAATGGAATGGTACACCAATCAGGATCTAAGGTTGCAGAGGGCTCATCACACCTCTGTAACTGACAGAATCCATGACCTAGCAGGTGCCATCCCTAATTACACCAAGGTCATGGATAGTCAGTGGTGTGAGACATTGGATCTCATCCACAATGTCATGTCCATGCATCAGGAGAGAGCGGGATGGTTGCAATGGCCATGTGGACATATGCCAGCAACACCAGCAGCTGGAAGTCACCATATATGTCCAAACAATCACAGCCTCTCCCATAGTGGCAGTACCAGCCCCAGCACTGTGGGGGGTGCTGTCCACAGACCATCATAGCAGACTACGTACATGTGACCCTGGCCAGTCCCAGGAGGGATCTGGTTCCAGTGGATGTCTGTCAAACTTGGGGGACAGTACTCGATCTGGCTTTGTACCTGATATTGCCTGTAGCACCCCTGCCAGGCACAGGTCCCATTTCCATGGCTGGAGATGGTGAACTGCAAACCCTGCCAGGTACAGTCTGCAGCTGTCTCACAATTCCCTGTATAAGGCAGCCACATGTAGGAACTGTGTGCATGCAGACACACACACATAAACAACAAACCTAGGGCAACCACATACCTGCACACATGACATCATCAGTGGCCCATAACACTACTCAGCCCCCTCACACATACACACATGTTGTCAATTGTATGGCTCAGCCTAGGCCTCTGGCAAACCAACACACCCTGTGCATATGATGATACCTGTGCCACTCCCTGACATCCTTAACATCGATGCAGGGACAGGCTATCATGGTGCTGATACACAGGGTGACTGTACAACAGTGCAGCAATGGAATGATGTGTAGCATGTTGTCAGTAGTAAAGTGAAATGCTAATATCTTGGAAGGTGTAGCTGTGTAGCCATGATGCATCATAGCTGCAATTCACAATATTGTAATGTTGTCACCAGTATCTATTCTGATTGTGTTGTGTTTGTCCATGTGCCACATGGCTGATGGGTGTAATGGTGTCAGCAGGCCTTTTACAGTGGACACCAGTAAGTGTAGTGGGTGGTATACATGTCATGGCTGGGTACAACACACAGGCCCTTTGGTATGGATGCAGTACACATACAAGACTGTACACATGGAGGTATGGCCCTGTGCAGGTAACACATCTGTTGCACATGTAATCCCACCAAGACAGGATAGGCACAACCACACAGTACTATATATGCAGCCTGCAATGTGGATGACATTGAACATGCTAATAGCAGGGTGTATGTCCCTCTCCCCACTCTACAGGGATCCTCACATAAGTAACATGTATGTGCAAATGCCGGTGGCATAGCCCTACCCTTAGGAGGGTGTGAGGTGCTCAACTACTGTGAATGGTGTAAACAACAAATAACAACCTGATTACATACACTGTACAGTATTACAGACAGCTATGTGGGGGATAGACGCAACAGTAACTGCAATAATGGCAGTTGTGTCCACAACAGCCACACCCAGTGAGTTATAGCAACCCCAGTAGTGCTGCACACCGCTACAGTGTGGAGGAGGGCATTAACACATCTATGACATGTGAAAGACTGTATGTCCATGGGATGGCACTTGTGGAATGTTAGCATATGCCAAGCAGTCCTGGTGGAAACATATTCTGTGAACGGAGGTAGATCTCTTAACAACTGCACACATTCCTACATGTGGGATGGTGTACAAAAGCCTGCTATGATCTACATAGGTATTGTGCACTTCCTAACCCTCATCTACAACTGTCATGATTGGGTAAAGGAGGTATACCAGGTTCAGGTTGTATTCTCTGCCTTTGACAAGTCCAACAGTGGCAGGGTCCCATGTGTTAAGATTACCAGTGACATTGGCCATGGGTTCATTGTTGATATGTTCCATGTCTCTACAGACCAGGGTCATCAGGCTACTAGGTGGTAGTTCCCAGCTGACATGGTGGATTTGTGGTCATCCTTGCCAACATTGGTGAATCCATTGTCAGGTGTAGGCCTATTGGATCATATGAGGGATCCCAGCTACTTACTGCACCTGCCCAGGGGATTCCCCCAAGCATGACACATCACTTAACTGTACTGCATGATATGTTAGTAATGCCAGCCTGACATACTACAGGAAGGATGGAGTACTGTTAACATATACTGCCTTTGTTGTGTAGGGTCCTGCTTATGGGATCTGCTAAGGTTGGTATTGTATTGCAGGCCAGATGTGTTTGACTGGAGGGGGAATACCTATCCATGTCA